>NC_057734.1:24013880-24083423 GCF_004010195.1 Chiloscyllium plagiosum | reverse complement strand
ATTCACTCCCTCCCTCACTCTCACACTCCCACTCTCACAAACACCCCCACTCTCACAAACCCACCCTCACTCTCTCAAACACATCTCCACGCTCACAAACTAGCTCCCATTCCCACAAATCACTCCCATTCTTACAACCTCACGCCCACTCTCACAAACCAACCCCACTCTGACAAACCCACCCCCCGTCACAAAACCACCACCACTCTCACAAACCCACCCCCACTCTCACAAACTGACTCCACTGTTACACTCTCACTCCCACTCACACAAACCCACCCCAAATCCCTGCAGCACCAGATATTAAAACCTTTCAAGGGTTGATGGATTTAGTTAAGGAATATTATGAACAAGCCTCCTCTAATTCTGAGACACTATTGGTTTTACTTGGCAATGTGAGGACCAGGGAAATCAGTTTCAGAATTTTTGACAAGGTCAAGACAACAGACAGTGGCATGTGACTTTGTTTTAAATCTCATTGAGATGCTGAGAGACCGTTTGGTATGTAGGATTAATGATGTAACCATGCAAAAGTGCCTACTAGCTGAAGCCCAACTGGACTTCAAGCAGGCACTATAACTGGCTTTATCATTGGAAGGTGTGGCAAGTGGAGCATATGAGTTGCAGGGTATTCCAATGGAAGCGGACACACTCTCACCAGGCCGACTGAGTTTGAGGAATACCACTTGAGTGAAAGCAATTGTGTAACCTCACTCAGGACTTATCCTGAACAGAGGGACACTAGATTTTCCAAACAAAGCCAAGTAAACTTCAAAACAAAGCCAAGCGTCGGCCACACGGTTAAAATGTTCTTCAGGATCCAGGCGGGCAAGCCATTGTAGTTGCTGCTGATGTGCGGATTCGAGACAGAAAAAGAGTCCCAGTCGACCTAGATTGAGTAAGAGAGGCTGGATCCAGGAGAGTGCATACCTTGGAACAATTTGCAACAGCAAATTCAGAACCAACCAAGATAAACATCTGGTTAAATGGTCACCTGGTTCTAATGGATGACATGCTAATAACAGGAAGACAAATAAAGAGCACTTAAGAGGTGGGCAGCGCAGGGAGTGGAGTGTTATTTCCCTCTCCAACTCTGTTTTGATTTAATCCCTGTCATCCCCCTCACGTTTTGATCACACACTTTTGATGAGAAGGGCAGTGCTTGTCACTGGCCACTCGGGTGTTTCCTTTCTTCCTGGTGGTGGAAATGGAATAAAGATTCATACACCTGTTGTCTTTCACTGTCTCTCACACCCGCATACATACGCCATGGGTGCTGGGGAAAAATATGCATTACCGCAGTTAGGCTGTAGTGTGGGGGGGTAAGGGAAAAAAAAATAGCCAGGAAACTTAGAATCTCTTCAGTGAAAAAAATGTAAATAGGAGATTTAGAGTCTCCTCAGATTAGGGGACTGACTGTATGCCGGCTTGGCCACAGTCAGTGTAAAAATCAAAAAAAAAGCACCTAGAGAACTTGAACATAGTTCTTAGACATTTCTCCCAGGTGGGCATGCGCCTTTGAGAAAACTATGGGTTCCAGCCACCTCAAGTGGCCGACTTGGGCTACACAGCCAACAAGACCAGGTTCCACTCATTGGAAAATAAAGTGAGGGCGATCAAAGATGGCCCAGCTCCCTCATCTGGACCGGAGTCTTTGCTTGGGCTGGTGAATTATTACGGACAGTTCATATATAACCTGGCCTCCATCCTGGCACATTTCCATCAACTCTCAAAAAAGGGTCAGCCTTGGAAATCATTGTGTAGTCAAGTCTTAGCTTTCAAAGAAGTGAAGAAGCAGCTATCACCCTGTCAGGTGTTGGAACCCTCTGATCCTAAGTGAGATTTGGTATTGACATGCGATGCCCCCGTATATTATTGGTGTAGTATTAACTCATCGGTGGCCAAAAAAAAAGGGAACAACCAATAGCACATGCATCCTGGACTTTGGCTAATGCAGAGCGGAAATACGTCCAGATAGGGAAGGAAGTTTTGGTGGTCATATTTAGAGTCAGGATATTCCACCAATGCCTTTATAATGAACCACAGACCTCTGTTAGTCTACGTAAAGAAGATAAGGCAGTGCTGCCCATAGCTTCAGGCCGAATTCAGATTCTAATACTAGCTGCATATAACTTCAAGTCCGAACACAGTACGGGAGGCCAAGTGGCAAATGCAGATCCATTGAGCCGCCTCCTGCTCGCAGGTACATCATCGGTGGTAGTGCCATTGGACAAGTCTGTAATAGTTTTTAATTTTCTGGACACACTTCCAATCATAGCTGACAATATCAGACTTTGGATGCAGAAAGATACGTCCTGGAAAAACTGAAACAGTTGGTGGTGATGGGGGGAACCAAAGGGCCGTCGCAACCAGAATTGAAACCTTTTTGGACTGGGAGAGACCAGATCACAGTAGAGGACGCACTTTATTATGGGGAGCAAGAGTGATTGTCCCAAGCAAAGGTCACTGCTAGATACTGGCAGAACTCCACCAGGATCATCTAGGGGTTTCCAAAAAGAAGTTGTTTTTGAGAAGTTATATCTGGTGGCCGGAATTGGATGCACGCATAGTTCCAATGGTGGGGCAGTGTCTAGAGTGCCAGTAAGGGTAAAGGTTACCACTAGCAGCTCCCCACAATCGTGGGAATAGCTGGGTAAACCCTGGAGTCAGTTCCACATCGACTACGCAGGTCCTTTCATGGGCTCAATGTTCCTGGTCATTGTAGATGTCCAGTCAAAGTGGCTGGACATGTGAAGAGTTAGTTCATCAAACATGGGACAATAAGAGAAAAACTGTGTGCATCTTTTGCAGTACACGGATTCCCAGAAGTGTTGGTCACAGATAATGGGCTGTTGTTTGCCAGCTGGGAATTTGGTTATTTCCTCAAGTCAAATGATATTCGACATATAAGGTCAGCTCCAAACCATCCATCATCCATTAATCTGGCCGAAACAGAAGCTGAAACTTTGAAGGCCGGCTTAAAGATACAGCCTATAGCTTCACCAGATACCAAACTGTCCCAGTTCCTTCTTAATTATTGGACCACACCTCATGCAGCTACAGGGATAGTTCCAGCTGAATTCCAAATGAGGAGAAGGTTGAATGTGATCTTGCTGAACCGGAGGGGGGTGGTGGTGATGGTCGTGGTGGTGGGGAGGTGGGGAGAGTTGGTGAAACGCTATCAGGAATCTCAGTGCTGGACACAAAACTCCCTAAAGCAAGAGAGATAATTTACTTCATGCTTGGTGTAGGGATGGGTGGATCACTGCATGGGTAAGTGGCATGGTTGACATGGGGTCAGGTCCACTGATGTATGAACGAGCACGAGGACCACATGAAAACTGCAAACTAACAAATGGTGTGGGAGCAATATGTGCCCTGACCCTTGATGAGCCATTCTGACTATTCTGGGACCCGTGGATTCTCCCTTTCCTTCAATTGTTGAAGATTACTCAGAATCTGAGATGGACATGGCGGACATTGCTGCCTTGATGCCTTTGTCGCCTGACAAGGAGAATGAATTTCTTCGGAGGCACTTTGGGCACCAGAGGTGAGCTACCGTGTATTACACGCTGCCCACATGGAGACAGAGTTGGAGGAACCCAATCCGGTGCTAAGTGCCTCAGGAGGAGCTACAAAAAAAAACTCGACCTATGTCCTTGGACTCAGAGGGTGAGAGATGTAGGATTGTAATGAGATCAGCCAGGTGGACCTCATAGAATATGAGTTCCTTGATTGGGGCTGTTCATCTGGTCTAATCAGGGAGTCCTGGCTGACAGATAAGAACAGGAGTGTCGCTATCGGAGGGGAGGGCCGTGGCGGTGAGGGCAACCAGAGTTGGGGACGTGCTGGGTGCCGGGGGCTTGGCCTGGAGGCTGCCGCAGGACATAGCGAGCAGGGCAGCGGTAGACGTCCAGTACGTGGCCACCGCCATCCAACGCCTTAAAACGGCGGTGCTCGGACCCGACATAGTGCACCAGTTGGAGGACGCTCAGGTGTGCGGTGGGATCCCGTCCGCGCTCACCCCAGCCCGGACAGAATTTCACATTGGCCCCAGGGTCCCGTACTTCCCGCGGGAGCCTGTGCCCCACAACCTGAGCCGCCTCCGGAATTTTAATTTTGTTCACTTCCAGGGGGTAAAAAAGAGGGCCTTATATAGACTGCTGTTGCACACCGTCCACCTCTTCTCCCTCATCCACCGTCCAGACACGCCTTGGCGTGTCCATTTGCCACCGGGCGTTGGGGATCCCCAGTGGAGGGCTCTCTACGCGGGAGTTCTCCCCCTTTCTCTCGGGGATCTGGGGCGGAGGGTGCTGCACACAGCAGTCCCCTGCAACTGCAGATTGCGGTGGTTCACGAACTCCCAGCCCAACTGCTTGTTCTGTGGCGCTGTGGAGTCTGTGGACCATGTATATATTGGGTGTGGGCGTTTGCACTCCCTTTTTGATTTTCTTAAAAACCTCCTCCTCTGCTTCTGGTTGCACTTCAGTCCCACGCTCCTGATCTTTGGGCACCCGGTACGGAGGAAGGAGGGCAGGTCTGAAGACCTCCTCGTGGGTCTGCTCCTGGGCCTGGCCCCTCACTGTTTTGATCACACAGCATTGCCCTTCGATGTGAAGGGCAGTGTTTGTCACTGGCCATCGGATGTTTTCTTATCTTCCTGGTGGTGGAAATTGAATAAAGATTCGTGCACTTTGTGTCTTTCACTGTGTCTCACATGTATACACACACACCATGGGTGCTGGGGAAAAAAATAAGCACTACCGCAGTTTGGCGGTAGTGTGGGGGTTAAAACAAAAAAAAGAAAAAAAAAGAACAGGAGTGTCGCTATTGGAGGGGAGGGCCTTGGCGGCGAAGGTAACCAGGGTTGGGGATGTGCTGAGTGCCCGGGGCTTGGGCTGAACGCTGCCGCAGGACAGCGGTAGACGTCCGGTACGTGGCCACCGCCATCCGACGCCTTAAAACGGCGGTGCTCGGACCCGACGTAGTGCACCAGTTGGAGGACGCTCGGGCGTGCGGTGGGATCCCGTCCGTGCTCACCCCAGCCCGGACGGAATTTCACATTGGCCCCAAGGTCCTGTACTTCCCATGGGAGCCTGTGCTCCACAACCTGAGCCACCTCCGGAATTTTAATTTTGTCCCTTTCAAGGATGTAAAAAGGCTGGCCCTATATAGACTGCTGCTGCACACCGTCCACCTCTTCTCCCTCATCCGCGATCTGGACACGCCTTGGCGTGCCCATTTGCCACCTGGCGGTGGGGATCCCCAGTGGAGGGCTCTCTACGCGGGAGTGCTCCCCATTTCTCTCGGGGAACTGGGGTGGAGGGGGCTGCAACCGCAGATTGCGGTGGTTCACGAACTCCCAGCCTAACTGCTTGTTCTGTGGCACTGTGTAGTCCGTGGACCATTTGTATATTGGGTGTGGGCGTTTGCACTCCCTTTTTGATTTTCTTAAAAACCTCCTCCTCTGCTTTTGGTTGCACTTCAGTCCCACGCTCCTGATCTTCGGGCACCCAGTACGGAGGAGGAAGGGCAGGTCTGAAGACCTCCTCGTGGGTCTGCTCCTGGGCCTGGCCAAACTGGCCATCAACAGGTCGAGGCAGCGAGTCGTGGAGGGATCGTTAGGGCCGACTGCCTGCCCCTCTTCCGCGGTTACGTTAGAGCCCGGGTGTCTTTGGAGAAGGAGCACTCGGTGTCCACCAACACCCTGGAGTTGTTCAGGGAGAGGTGGGTGCCGCAGGGAGTAGAATGCATTATTTCCCCCTCCAACTCTATTTTGATTTAATCCCTACCCTCCCTTCCACTGTTTGATCACACTGCATTGTCCTTTGTGAAGGGCACTGCTTGTCACTGGCTATTCGGGTGTTACCTTTCTTCCTGGTGGTGGAAAGTGAATAAAGATCCGTGCACCTTGTGTCTTTCACTGTGTCTCACACCTGCACACACACAACATGGGTGCTGGGGAAAAATAATAAGCACTACCGCAGTCAGGCGGTAGTGTGGGGGTTTAAAAGGAAACAGACAAAAAAAAGGAACAGGAGTGTCAGACATTTTGTTCACTCTGAGAGCTGGCTCTGAGGGAGCTGGATCAGTGTCAAGGGCTTTCCATGTCTAAATGAAGGGTGACTTGGTGATGGGATACTGGTCTCTGTGGAGTAACTTCAGCCTCTTTCACCTTCCTCTAGGAAAACTGAAAAAATAAAGCATCTCTATCTTTGAATACTTGAATGCAAGGTGATCCCATTTATCTCTTTGTCACAATCTTTTTTTGTTCTTTTCCTTAGGCTTGCTATGTCGCTTTTTGCTGACTTTCCAATTTATTTCATATTCTTTGCTTTTTCTGGTATTTGTGTTCAGTTCTCTTAATTTTCTTCTTTATTAAGCCCCATTATTTGATAATCTTTTTGACATCTTATTTTAGTTCTGCCTTTCTATTCAACAGGGGCATATATTTTTTGAAGAGCCTAAACTCTTAGTTGGGATATATTTAACCCAATACTTTATCCATCTCTGCAAATACTAATTCAGCTACCTCCCCCTTCTGGTCATCAGTTGATCTGCTGTTTTCCCAGCAAGTAAGGACCCATTTTATCCTACTGAAGTGAACTAACTTTGAGTCTATTTTAAACATAGTTGTTTTCCTAAAGAAATATCAGTTTCGGGCAATATCAGTTCAAGTAGGATTTGGTGAAAACTATCCTGTATTCAGACATCAACATGATTAGTGAAATGGCTTTCTGCTCTATATCTTTCTCTGATCTTAGAGTAAGTATCTATAAACAAAAAAAAAAGAGAAAACCTGTGACATTTAAGTATTATTTGCATATTCCATGTTTATCAGTAAATTTGAAGGTGATTCATAGATTGTTACAGCTTAGATGTTATACAGAGATATGAGGAGAATGGAGGACAAACTGTAGCTTTCGTCAAGGTGATGAAAAACCTGAAAGGAAACACATTGCTTTGTTGACCCTGGTTTTCAGAAGGCTTTAACTGTTTTGCCCAATGGTGCGTAAGATACTAGTACTAGAAGCTTCAGATTGATGGTCAATTCTTGGACTTTACCTGGGATATATATAATGAGTTGAATAAAGGCTTAGTTGTTGCACACAGCTTTCTCAAGAGGAGACTAAGATTTTCAGCTGACTTCTTCAGTTATCAATCAGGTTTTATCATGAAGGCTGACCTTGAAATGTTCCATGAATTACTTAATATGTTGTGGTGCTCTTTCCGTAGATATTATGTTGTTAGTGCCTGGATGCTGGATGCCTGGTTTGCTATATCTAGCATCTCAATCTGCAAGCAAGTTTTCAATGTGTTATGGTGGTTTTTCCAGGAGCAGCGTTATTCGTTTCATGGATTAAGGGAAAATCTTGTCAATTGGAAAATGTTAAGGGAGCTGCACATTTGCCAGTCCCTATGTCTCTATGCATGTTGATGTAAGGTGTGTAATTTATATGCATATTAATACCATTTATGTTAAAAGTTTGGTTTTGAAATAATGGCATGTGGGTTTTGACTGTGTGAAAGGGTGCAACAATTAATTTGTCTATCTCTCTGGAGCCATGATTTTAAACCAGTGTATGTCATTTTGGTTGAGAACTGACTCCAGAGAGGCCAATATCCCATCACCAAGTCATCCTTTACTTACACATGAAGAGTCCTTGACACTGAACCAGCTGCCTCAGAGTCAACTCTCAGAGTGAACAGGTTGTCTAACACTCCTGTTCATATCTGTCAGCCAGAACTCCCTGGCTGTTAATCTGACCCAATCAGGGAACTCATATTCTGTGAGGTCCACCTGGCTGACCTCATTACAATCACTGCAGTTTACATTCAGAGAATTTTACTCAGAATTGAAAGATACTAACTTGCTTTCAGTTTGGAAGAATCGAGAATTGATGTTTTGCTTAGAAAAACCTGTAGATTGGAAAATTTTATTTCAGTTCTCAGAAGATGTGGCAAGAGTTAAGTATAAAGGACAATTTCACCTGGAGAAAGCAGTTGGTTCAGAACAATTAGGAAAGTGGTCACCTCAGTGTAAGAGTTTTAGTTGGAAGATTGCAGACCAGCAATATTTAGTTAGGACCCTAAAGGGGTTCTTTGAATGTTGTTTCAATAGTTTAAGCACAGTAATATGAATAATCATGGAAGAGATTGTCAAGAATTGAAAGAAGCAGCTAATTTAAACCCTTGGGAGTGGTAGAGAAGGGAATTATTTCTGATATTTGAGTACTGTAATGAGATAGTGTTGAGATAGATGAGGTTCTGCTCAGTGGTGTATTTCTAAATTTTTCAAATTGTGATTAGCATAGTTTATTCTCTTTTATCTTAATTTCTTTCTTGTCATAAACTTGTTTTATTGTTGAATCTGCAGCATTGCGTGCTTATGTTTCAGTGAAAGACCACCTCATTAAATAAAAAAGAAAATCATTTATGATCCATCAAGCCAGATTTCAGTCTGGGATCTGACTTGTCCACCAGTAGCATCAGCTGGGATCATAACTCAGATTAAACCCGGGGCATAAATTGAGTCTGAATAATGCGTCATGAATGATGCTGCATTTCCTGGGCTCAAAATGGATGGGTTTACTTTAGTCATATGTGAGATTGAAAACAAACTGGTAAAAAGGCCACCGAGAGAGCAGGCTCAAACTTGTGGGGATTGTACAGTCAGTGGAAGAGCTAGTCACACTGTGACACCCATCTTTACCAAAGCTACTTGTTAGACCTGGATGAAGCAGTTGGTGATGAATAACGTTGGTAACCTGCACTCAACTTGGATGTCAAGCACATTAAGGTGACTGATTAATGTAGCCTGCTGTGTTTAGGTCCTTCTGTCACTATGAAGACAGATGTTATATAACTGATGAGGAAGCAGCTGTTGGGCTTGGACTTAGAAAAACAGCAGCTGGGAGGTGTTAGATGGTGGCCATGCACAAGAAGCCTGTTCATACATCAAGATCTCGACTCCGGCAATAAGTTGGTTACAAAGAGCCAGACAGCTGCTGGTGAGCACTGCTGGCTGCAAATGGTGGAATCAGTAAGTGTTGTGTACCCACTTTTGTGGCTCAGTCCCACAATTTAAGGAGGACTGTGAATTATATTAGTGCAGAGTTCTGGAGCATGTCGTCTCTCTTGTAAAAACTCAATGAGCGATGAATAGACCTCTTTGAATCCAAGGAGGAAAAGCGAATTGGATTTCTGGAGGCAAAGTGGCTCCAAGATGTTTTGCCTGGTGATGGAAATTTGTAACTGATTTAGCCTCCTATAGAAAACACCAATAATCTAATACTTGAATGGGGTTGGTCCTTCAAGCCCCTCTGATTATTAACCAGCCAATAAGTCTTGTCATTGAACTGGGAGTGCAAATCTTACCCAAGATTCTTCCTGCCTGCCTCTTTGTGGGTAGTGTGGCTCAGCTGGACACACAGAGATGCCTTTCACTGGAAATGCTCCAGCAAATACACAGAAGGGCAGAAGGTCCCTTTAAATCCTTTGTTCGTCAAGCACCCTGGATACATTTCCCAGTGGGTCAATTCACTGTTCCAAGTTACAAAGGGATTTTTTTATGTAGATCAGGTATGATTCCAGCTTAAAATAGATGATGGGTGCCATTTCAGTCTGCATTTTGGTAGACACGCCTCTGGAAGGGACTTGAACTCTCAACATTTTAATTAATGCCTCTGATTGCAGGCGTGAATGGTTCAAGCTTGTTACATTTTATTTGGGCGCCACAAGCAAACTTCTTTGTGCTTTCCATTGTTTTCATGCACCTTCTGAGCAGACTGGGTGAAGGTTGCCCTGAGCTACCATGAGAATTCTGCAGGGTTGAATGTCTGCAGATCCATGTCTTGAGCAACTTATTGAATCAGTGTTTCAGAGTGCTTCGCACCATGACTTACTTGTTGAAGAGACATACTTTCTTTATGGTGAACACTATAACTGTCTTTCTCTACCATATCTATCTTTAATTAATCAATCCAAAGTTTTAAACATGCATCAAACTTCAGAGTGACCTTGGATGGATGTTCCTGTTCTGCCATCTTAAATTGTTGGCAAAGCAGTTCTGCAGATGAGGGAAAATATTTTAAAGGATGAAACTGCCATAATGGATTATGAAATCATTCCCTGCAGGCAAATGCTCAACAAGATTTACATGATTAAATACTTAACTTTGCCTGCTGAAATTAATAATGAATGGACACCATTGCCCATTTAAATATTGTTAGTGCAAAATCTTTAGATTATACACAGCCTTCTCTTACAGCATCATTTATGGGCTCTGGTATCTAGCCTTAGGCAGCATAGTTGTAGGAGGTAATGTTTTTACCTGTAATTGTCTGTTATTTTTGCAGTTAATTGAAGTGCGATGGAGGGACTGCCTATTTTTCCTTGTCCTTCATATATCCATGCCCCTGTTATTGATTTCTCCTTCTTCCTCTTCTGCTTGAGTTTACAGTCCTTGTCTGCTTAGTTGTGCTTTTGTTTTTGCTCTGGTTCCTTCCCCAGTCCCATAACTCCCTGAGATATCTGTTCTACTCTAGGTCTGGCCTCTCTCCCTTTTTCTTTTCACCACTCCACCATTAGCAGCAATGCTTTCAGCCGCTTAGGGTCCAAGTTTTAGAATGCCCTCGTAAATATTTCTCTGCATCGTTCTCTCTCTCTCTCTGCACTGTCCAACTGCTTTCTTTGACATAGCTTTTGGTCCCTAACATCTACCTTTGGGCCTTTGTCTCAAATTTTATTTTGACAGCTCTAGTGTGAAATACTTTGGGTCATTTTACAGTGTCAAAGGTGCAAGATAACTTCATATTGTTGTAGTGAACTGCATTTGAAAGCAGTCTATGGAAACCTGTATGAATCTAACTATTACCCCTGTATGTGGTTCAATGTTGTGTTTGATTTTATAAAGCTCCATTGAAACCCCTTGGGATGTTTTATCGTGTTGAAGGTGCTGTGTTATTAGAGGTTGTTGTTGTATTGCAACGATAAATTGTGCACGGGTGGAGCAGTTAGGAGTGTGACTTCATGTCAAACATGTGAGCTTCGAACAGTACTCTATCTGCCAGACTCATATCGACAACTGTTTGTTGTATTTGGTACAAGCAAGGCTGGTGGGCCAACCATGTAATTCTGCCTGTACTACCCAAAGAGGCACGCTTTAAAGATGTGAGGAAGAGCAAGAAGGAAACTAGTGACTTTCCGTTCTCATAAAAATAACAAGAAATCAGCAAACTACTCATGCACCTTTTTGGGAAGGTTAAAAGAAAGTATTATATTTAATATTAGGAAGGGGTTTAATATTAGGAAGTGAAGTTAAACTAATTACAGTATAAGGTTATGTCACTGTACATTTTCACTGAAGTGTTGCATTTTTTTTGGTGCCAGTCAATGCCTTTCATTTCTGGATTGATGGCGACGATTGGAGCAAATTTGCATACTCAGATTCGGAACAACATGGTGGGAAATTTTTGAATTATGGTGATGTCATAAGTGCCTGTGTGAATTGTTTAAGGAACCGTCTTGTCCACAGCTCGAAAAGTTGCATGATCCAGCACAGAGAGGCAGGCCATTGATCCATTAGGCCTGGGATATCTCTTCAAAAAAGCCTTGCAATTATTCCCATGTCCCTCCACATTTTCTCCCTTCAAGTATTGATCAGATTTTTTATTCACTTGGGCATCACTGGCTGGTCAGCATTTCTATTGCCTGTTCCTAGTTGTCCCTTAAGAAGGTGGTGATGAGCTGCCGTCTTGAATCACTCCAGTCATTGTGCTCTAGGGTGACTGACAATGCCCTTAAGGAATTCCAGAATTTTAATCCAGCTACAGTGAAGGCTGTACATTTTCAAGTCAGGAAAATGATTGACTTAAAGGGGAACTTGCAGGTGGTGGTGTTCCTATCTATCTGCTGCCCTTGTCCTTCGAGATGGCAGTGGTTGTGGTTTTGGAAGGTGCTGTCTGAGGTCTATAGTGAATTTCTGCAGGGGGTCTTGTAGATAGCACGCAGTGCTGCGACTGAGTGTTGGTGGTGGAGGGAATGGATGCTTTTGGATAAGGTACCAATCAAATTGGCTGTTTCAAACTGGATGGTGTCAATTTCTTTGAGTTGTTGATGGAGCTGCACTCATCCAGGCAAGTGTGGAGTATTCCATCACACTCATGACTTTGCCTTGTTGATTGTGGACAGGCTTTGGGAGCCAGGAAGTGAGTTACTTGCTGCAGGATTCCTAACCTCTGACATATTCTTGTATACGACATTTAGAGTCATAGAGATGTACAGCATAGAAACAGATCCTTCAGTCTGACTTATCCATGCCAACCACATGTCCTAAACTAATCTAGTCCCATTTGCCAGCATTTGGCCTTTATTCCTCTAAACCCTTCCTATTCATGGACCCATCCAGATGCCTTTTAAATGTTGTAATTCTACCAGCCTCCACCACTTCCTCTGGGATCTTAGTCCATTCACACACCACCCTCTGCGTGAAAAAGTTGCCCCAAAGGTCCCTTTTAAAATTTTCCTCTCTCACCCTAAACCTATGCCCTCTAGTTCTGGACTCCTCCAACCCAGGGAAAAGACCTTGTCTAGTTACCCTATCCATGCCCCTCATGATTTTATAAACCTCTATAAGGTCACCCCTCAGCCTCTTCTGCTCCAGGGAAAACAGCCCCAGCCTATTCGACCTCTCCCTATATCTGAAACCCTCCATTCTTCCTCACAAGATATTACAGGAGGTTGGTATCACCCTTTCAAATAGTGCAGTCCAGAAGCTACAGTAAAATAGTCTAAAAGAGCATCACTAACATTGTCTTATCCCAACAACTATGGATATTTGTCTTTTGCTATGCTGCTATTCAGATATGGCATCACCAATATACAACTCAGCTCAAGTGTTTCCAGCAGATTTTGCTTTCAGCATTAGAATACATTGCATATCTTCTAACTTTTAACTTATTATCTCTAAGCAACACCTTTATGAAAAGGTTAAGTATTGTGAGTGGGTTTGAATGAGAATCTCTAGGGATTCAGACACCCGAGAGCTCTGGTTCCTGAGGTGGCCCAGCCACTGCATCAGCAGCCCCCTGGGCAGTGCTGGCTCCTGAGTCCTGTCAACCTCCAGCATATCTTCTGCCTCATGCTGGGGTGGGTATGGAGGGGGCGCGGGGAGGAGGTATGTTTGGGCCCATTGAGGCTTGTCTTTGATAAGTGGCAACTTCATCAGTGCTAGGCCGGGTTTGCCTTCCTTTACCTCACTTTATGGAACATTACTTCAAGGGCCTTGCCAGGAACCATCCATATTGCTGCAGGCATACCACATTACAGTGCTGAGCCCTGTATGCAGTTACTGTCAGTGGATCAACATGAAGACCAGGGCCTAACTACTTTCCTCAGCAAGGGAAGGAGGCTTCAGGGAGAGTTGTGTTCAAAAACGTTGATGGCGAGTCATTCCCATTCCCATGC
This sequence comes from Chiloscyllium plagiosum, assembly GCF_004010195.1. Taxonomy (NCBI): domain Eukaryota; kingdom Metazoa; phylum Chordata; class Chondrichthyes; order Orectolobiformes; family Hemiscylliidae; genus Chiloscyllium; species Chiloscyllium plagiosum. The sequence goes on along the minus strand of NC_057734.1, from coordinate 24,069,956 downwards.
CCAAGGAATTTCTGGCCTGGTTTATTTCAATGAGAATTCCATTCCTGCTGCAATGAGTCAATGGATGATAATGATCAAATTTGTATCCAGACTATAGGAAGACCCCAACAGAAGATCATACTGTGGTTGATGTAAGCCTAGGATTCAGAAATCTCATTCTGTCAGCCCTAAATTCATTCTACAAAGCCTGATGTGAAACCAGTGAGGGAAGATGACTGAAATGTTCATCTTAAAAAAAACTGGAAACGCTGTGGGTCATATAATTGGTGATTTAGGAGTACTATCTTAATGATGTGTAGAACTCAATGTTGAAAAATGTGTTGCTGGAAAAGCGCAGCAGGTCAGGCAGCATCCAAGGAGCAGGAGAATCGACGTTTCGGGCATAAGCCCTTCTTCAGGAATCCGAAATCAGTAGAACTCAATGTTCCACTGCACAGGGACATTTCATTCTTACAGCTAATTCCAGATTCCTGAGGCTCTCCTCAGATTTCTGTCAAGGAAGAGTCTGCCAAGAGGACATTGTGGATGCTTTTGGATGTCCTAAGAAGATCAAACATCCCTGCTAACTCATGGGAGTCCCTGCCTAAGACGGACCGAAGAAGGTTGTTGTCATTGTGAGCTATCCGCCGATTTCTGGATGACATTTACTCAAGGGGGTGTCTCAGGTTTCTGCCGTGGGTCTTCATGCACTCTGATTGGGTGAATCTCAACTTGTAGATCTTTGAGTACCTGCTGCAGGGTGTCCCACAACGTCCTGGTACTTGGAGTACAGGATTCATTTCCTTTTCTTTCCTCCTTCTTCACATAATCTATCACATCATTAAGGCTTTTGGGTTGGAACATGATGCATGATGCCGTTTTGAATGATTGATAACAAGCTCTCCCCAGTCAGTCATGTCAACTCAGAAACTAAAATGAGGCTTCAGAAAGAGTGCGGAAACCGCTAAACAGCTCATCTACCTAACCCTTGAAGCACTACCTATATCATATATTAGAGTTTTCAGCCATTTCCGAACCCACCAAAGTGGAGCAGAAGTGGAGCAAATCTTTCGTCCCCAAAGAACTACCTTGGAACAAGAGGAATGAAGCTTATCCTATGCCATATTTAAGTGTTAGTCTGATATTGGAAACTGAGGAATGCCATAATATTTAAATGTTGGTGCAATTATCTCACTGGTACTGAGCCTGCAGATTACCCTTGAGATCATCTTTCACATTTCTTGGAAAGCTATTTTTATTTATTAACAAGAACTGTTTGATAGCATGTCTTAAAAGTTAGTCATCTTCTGATGCAATATTCATAGGTTTTCATTAGTAAAAACAGTGATGCTAAGTGCTTGGAATGAAAAGAAAATTGCCAGTACTGGGGAGAACGTGCTTGAGATAGAAGTGGCAGTTTAAGACCCACTCTGGAATTACAAATATTAAAATGTGTGTGGTTTGAACTGTATAGTTGTGTGAATGATGAGGCTGACCTGGAAAAATTAAAAGTGCTCACTTGGAAAATTGAAAGTTAATATTGTTCTAAAGGAAGTAGAGATTTGGGTTTGTTCATGTGTGGGAGCATACAACCTCACGGAAATCAAGTGTGTGTTCAGAACCTTGCAGAAATGTTGTTATTTCTACTTTGTAAAAAAACTGGGCATTGGCTGCTTACAGAACTACATGTTATAGTGATTGCTTATATGTTTTTAGGTGATGGTGATTGGGGGAGGGAGTAGCTTTTGAAACCATATTTCAGACTGGGTCCATAGCAGTAGTTTTCCGCAGAGTCCAAAGCAGTAGTTGTCTATTTCAGAGAGATGATTCCCTGTGTGTAATCTGTCTGCTCGTTCTCTGTATGTAGTTTCTCATGCAAACTTCGAAAGACGCCCTGAATGTGATCTCTTTCGTGGGAATTGAATTGCGTTCATTTAACAGTGTCTTGGCAGGCAATAGCAATAGTTCACTTCCATAGCAGTCCTCACACAGAGAAATCTCTGAGCACTTGTCGGAGCTAGTAGACAAGCAACATGGTCAACAAAGGGAAGCACTGGGTGCTTTGAAAGCTCAATAAAAGTTGTGTTTTGGAGACAGAGGTGAGAAAATAAGACAGTTTAGGAAGGGAATTGCAGAGGCCAAAGGAGGAGTAATCTAAAGTCGAGTGAATAGCATGAGAAAAAAATAGTAATCCAATATCAGTGACCAACATCTAGGAGATCACTGAGGTCAGAATTGTAGTTATTTATTTTGTTTGTGGCTTTGCACCGAGTGCCACATGGGGTAAACCATTTCTTTAACTGCTGTCTGGCCAGAGGAAGATTTATGACTCTGGTTAGAGTCTTCATTCCAAAAGGTCATGGTTTTCCACAGGGAGTGAGGCCTTGGGAAGGTCATGAATGTGAGGATGGAGATATTAACAATCAGCTTCTCAGGGGCAAGGCTCTGCCTTTGCTAAGCTCTTATACTGCACAAGAGTGTCTGGCTTCTGAGCAGGGAAGGTTTGCTACTGGGTGAATTTTCATTCATAAGAGAAAGGCAACTGATAAGAAAGGCAAATCTAGGTTATAGTTATCTGATGAGGAACCATGCTGATGGTTTAGAAACTGCATGGTGCTCAATGTTAGTGAGGAAGCATGATTGTAATATGCTTTCTGGATAGGTCATTGCTGCTGAGGGATGTTTGGACCATGCCCACTGGTGTTTTTCTCAAGATTAGTTTGTACTGCAAGTTCGGTAAGACCACAACCTGCAGCAAGTTGGGCCATTAACACAGTCCAAGCAAAACATGAGCGTCAACTGGGAAATTGAGAAGATAAGCTACACGGCAGCACTATCTCACGCTTTTGTGAACTTCACCAATAATAGAGCATGAGATCAGTGTCATGGTCATTGATTATGTAATTGTGAAGAATTTACCATGCACACTACCTCCTAATGTCATGGCTGTATGCTGTTTGTAAAGGTTGGACAGAATCTATATGGGGCTCTGACAAGTGTGGGCTATGGTGAAATGTGTGGTACAATCAGCTGAGATATTCAGCGAGGCCCATCTTGATGCTGAGATCATCTTGCTATATCTTGTTTACAATTCTCAAGTGGCATGGTGAGATTCTCGCCAGGCCATGGTCTGTTGTCAGTAATTGCTCAGTTATTGCTTGCCAAGCACCTTGCTAACAGCCCAACCTGTCATGGAGTGCAGTCTTACCAAACTTGCCATCCAGATTTGACTTTGGAGAATGTGAGCAGCGACTTCCTAATGAATCAACTACAGCCACAACCTACTAGTCATTTACCCACTAACCAGAGTCTTGTTGGTTTTACTGCAAAATCTAAATGAATGAAAACACAGAATGATTACAGAAAGAAGGTGAACCATTGTGAAGGTAGGTTTTGGGTCAGAGGCTAAGGTCATGAAACACAATGCAAGAATTGCATGTATCTTCACAATTATAGGGTTTTTTATTTACCTGTTCGAACCAACATGTTCAGAGGTTGTTATTGTGCACCTCTGGGGAAGGTGGGACTTGAATCTGGACCTCCCCGTCCAGGGGAAGGAATACTGCCATTGTACCCTGATGATTCACCTGTTGATGAATATCTGACATTCCCATGGTGGGAATGTTCCCTACTACCCCAGAGAGTTGTGGACGCTAGATGACTGGAACTATTTAAAGAGAAGGCAGATTGATTTTGAAATATGGCGGAGTTGAGGATCATGAGAAACTGTCAGGAAAGAGAAGTTGAGACCTGGGACAGATTAGCCATGATTTTGCAGGGCAGGCTTGAGGGGAGGAATATCCTACTTCCGCTCCTATTTCTGTTCTTACATGGTTTCCACTATTGCCAATGAATAATAAGTCCTGGGAAAGCATGGTCATCGTATGCTTCTATCTGTATAGAGTTGGAAATAACTAATGAAGGATAAGCAGACAGAAAATCTTAATGAATCTGAAGGGAATGAAGTGAACTCCACTCTGCAGCCTCCAGTTAACTGAATAGTGATGAGTATACTTAGCTGATCTAAGGGATGGTGATGGTTCTGGAGACTGGTACTGAAAAGCCTTGGTCTGCCTTTCTAAGCCTGGGACTAGGAGTCTGCTTGGTATGCAGCCTCTGCTGCAAAGTAGCTGAATTTGTTTCTTTCCACAAGAAAGGCCTCACGGAAGCACATTAATGTTAGATTTACAAATGAAAGCAGTTACTGATTTTCATAAAGCTTCCGTGCAAGAGCTTCAAACTATCTCCGTGGAATCAGTCTGTTAGAGGCGGTCCCTGATTTATGAACGTATGACTAACGAACTCTCAAATTTACGAATGAGATCCCGTATTAATATTGGTTATAAAGATTTGATAGACAAATATTTCCTTGTACTTATGAACAGCTATTTTATATGGTAGTGTATTGTGTGCTGACTTGCACTCAAATCAATTTCCCAAAGCGGAACCCATTCATAACCCAGAGACTGCCTTTATTTGGATTTGTCCAGGATGTGTATTGCAGGTAGGTGGGAGATTCACTGAACCCATTTCTTTCTACAGAGGAGCAATGGAAGGCTGTCCTTTAACATTCACTTTGTTTACTGTTCAGTCAATAATATATCGGTTGGCATTCTAAAGAATGTTCTGAACATGCCTGTTCTAAACACTTATTAATAATTGCAGCATTTTCTGAGGTTGATTTTTGTTTTATTTGTGCGGGCTCACGCAATGATTTGAAGGGACATTTTCTCAAATTAATCAGATGCAAATCGTTGACTGAGGCTATCCCAATTTCCACACCAGTGCAGTGGACTCTGCCCTGGATAATAAACTAACAATAGATAGGGTAATGGATGCCCTCAGTTGTGGTAGAATGACCCTGTATTGAGGAAGTGCTGACCTGGGCAGAGTTAACTGAAAAATGCGCAAGTTGTCTTTTCCATTTGTGATGCGTACTGGCAGAAACCAGGAGATGCTCCAGCTAATTTTAGCTTAACGCTGTTCTTCAGAATCTGAGGTAAGAAACTAAGTGCTTCCCTTTAAAAAATAAATGTAAGTTAAACTTGTAGGCGTGAAGTACATCCATCTGATAGCTATTTGTAGTCTGAATGTTGAAGTCTACTGAAGAAGGGCTTCCTTTGGATCATGGGTGGCATTTTACAATCAAACTGAGTTGAGTTGGAAAGGACTAAAGGAAAGCTGAGTCAGATGGAAAGGACTAAAAGTTGCATGAAGTGCTGCATCCCGCATATTAATCTGAAGGCTGTCTTCTTCATGATCGTCACATGTTGGAGCCGCAGCTGCTGCCATACATGTCCAGATGAAGTTATTGGTTGTCCAATGGGACCAATCACACAGCATTGTTTGATCCCATTGTGGATTTTGAAGGTATTTTTTTCAGATCTCCCACTCAAAAGGGAGTTACAGTTCTGTTATCACATGAGGCAAGTGTAGGATTCTGCTGAGGTTTCTTGGACATCTAAATTGTTGGAGCGCCATTCACAGAGCCTTACAATTTACTGACTCCCATGCTTTGTTCAGGTTAATCGTTACATTGGAGATTACCTGGTGCTATCTTGACATTTTTTTCTGGATTTGTCTGACAGCAGTGATCATGTCAGAGGTTCCTCTGGAAGATCCAAAGGCACACTGCATCCCCACAGGAGGTAGGGATTTAGTGATGTGTGGCGTTGGACTTTGATGGCTGACTTATAATAATCTGTCAATACACTGCAGATAGTGTTTGTCCAGGGCTTGAAACGACAATCCTTAAAGAGCATTACTTACCACTGTGGTGTGTGTGTGTGTGTGTGTGTGCGCCTGCTGAAACTATATCTTCAACTGATGAAGCACTGTTCGATGTGGCGTAGGGATCTCTGCTCAGGATTCAGTCACTGGTGAGCGACGGTTGTTATTTTCTGACTTGAATGGTCAGAATGCAAAAAGTAGCTTCTCCTTCAATCTTTTTTGAGAGTGTAACTCTGGAATGAAAGATAAATCAAGTCCTTTCTCTGGTTCCTCTCCTGCTGTATCTTATTCCAGAGTTGCATGTAGTTCTCTTGGAAATCTTTCTCTTCAGAAGGTCTTATTTTCAGGTCTCCTCTTTGTGGGATACCATATTTGTGTATTTTTCCATTGGAATAGCCCAGCAAGTTGATAATGATTATCTCTTTACCTACATGATTATCTCTCACCTCTTAGCTATATCAGGCAGCACATTTGCCTTGTTCTGATCTTGCAGTTCCAACGGGTCTTGCTGGAGTTTTTGTTCCCGCAGACAACCTGAGTAGTAAACAAAGACCATCATACTCTGGGACTTTGGCCAATCTGATAGTTTTGTGCTGCCAGACCTGTTGAGCACTTTTGTTTGTGACAATTTTGTGTGACACCTGTTCTATCTGTCTCCCCTCCATTCTTTCAGTTTTAATTAAAAACAGATCCTAAAAGTCCAAAGTTTCCATTAGTTTGGTTTATATTATTCACAAGGCTGTTTGGCCATTCACCTGGTCACTGAGGTGTTAGGTTCTTTTTCTTGAGGTTTTTACACCCTTGATGCAACTTCTACGCGCCAACTTCTGTGAACAACCAAAATTTATTAAGCAAGTACAAGCTGTGGAGGAACCCTTGATGCTCCTTTCAATGCTTGTGAAGCCATGTCAAGGGATCTTTCTGACCAAAGGAAACAGTCCTTCCTTTGTGCAGTAAAAGAGTTTCACACTACAGTCAGTAATGCCCACAAGATGACCCCCAGCCATTCCCCCACAGTCACACGCCACTCAAAACACAATGTAGTGATCACATCATTTCCAGAAACAATCTCTTAATGGCTTGTTGTGAATCATTTTTTTAACTGCAGAGAGTAGTCCGAATTTTAAATGCAATGTTCTTTTTGAGTTCTGAAGAGGAGATAATAATGTAATTCTTTTACTTTGAATAACTAGGAAATGGCCATGCAAATGGTTCTGAATGGCAAGGGATGGGAATGTAAATTCCTTACATTCTACCTGTAAGACCGAGACGTACCACCCTAAGACAGAGGCATACTACCTTAGCCTTGGAACATCCAATTTCCTGCAGGTCAGCAGAGCAAATTAATCCTTTTGGTCTCAGGGCAATCAGGATCCTGCACAAATCGTATTGATGTTGCAGCGTGGACAATGTAGTATTGAGTCCTCTCGGGAGATTTGGAGGTGCATCAAGTACTGTTTTGGTAATGAAAGATATGAGTGCCTTTACTCAGGCTGCATTTATCAGTGCTGTTTCCTAACCTTTCCTATTTCATCATAGATGCAATTTTGTAATTTATTGTAAACTGAGACCCTCAGAAAAATGAAGCTCAGTATTTGGTACAAATTAGCCAGCTGACTCTCTGATAATATTCTGTTATTATGGACAATTTAGTAGTTGACTAATTTTTTTAAATGTTCACTTTTTTTTATCATATTACACAAATCTGTTGAAGGGTTACCATTAGGAGCAGGAGCTGTAAGTAGATTTAAATTGCTACTGAAAGGGTTTCCAGTGAAGGCAATATGTTATAATGTTCGAAACCATATGCACCATTTTCAAGGCTCATCAGTTTTACATTGATTTCCAGTGAAGTGTTTAATTGTATCATGAACAGGATATAATTCAAACCTTTCACCAAAATATATATTACAAAGTGATGTACAGTTCTGACAGCTGAAATTCAAAACTGTTCGGGCATCATAAATTGAGATTAATTTTGAAATTTTTATGTAGATGGTCTACTGAAATCACAAGAAGCAAACCCCATATTACTAACTCCGTTGTAGAAATACGTGCAGTGACAAAAATGCTGCTGATTTTACCTTCCTTTCCAAGGGTATTTCATTAATTGTTTCCACACCAATGAAACGAAACTCAGAGATGATAGCACATTCTGTTAGAATATTTCAAACTGTAAAACACACTCTTAGTTATATATCAGACATTACAACAAACTAACTCGTATTTGTGCGTAAAGTTTGCAGGTCCTTGGCAGATAACAGCAAGGCAGACTCATAACATTGTGTACACACTGCACAGGGAATCATTAAAGGTGGATTCTCTTAAAGGCAGGGTCCACATACAGCAATTTGTTCTGCTGCCTGAGCATTTTAAATAAGTTTTAGTGGACTCCCTTAGCACAACTGATTTGACCTAGAGTCTCTTGAAGTAGGTCTAGTAGGACCTTTGGTGGGTGATGGGGACCTGGTTTTGAAAGGGCATTTCAGCATAAACGATACAGATACTGTAAATTGTCAGTTAGGTGTTAATGCATTACTCCTAATTTATAGGGATGGAAATAGATTCAGTCTTCTCTCTTGGTCTTAAACACACACACAAAACACACACACGCACACAAAACACACCTCTGACACACACTGTTGGTGTCCATTTGACATTAGTTCATAAACAGAGGGATGTTGAGCTTTTGATCCCAGGACAGTCAGGATGAGGGAACACCCTCTGCTACGAGAATTGTTTCTTTAAGTGCCCAGTCTTGGTAGATACGAGAGATGATTGACAACTGGCCGCATCAGATCTCTTCTGGTTCCTGAACAAGGTTCAGTTTTTGACCCATAGATAATGCTGTGTTAGTGAGTTTTGAGAAGATTTGTAGCTCAGGTTGAGGTTCTGGATGTAGGTTTGCTCACTGACCTGGAATGTTCCTTCCAGCTCAGTGAGCAAACCTACATTCATAATGCTGTGTGTTTAGAATATTTCTTATTGTGTGCTATTGTATTTTTACCTCAAAGAAGTCTGATTCTTTCTATAAATGATGCTTTATTTCTCCAGTGATGTACAGATAAATATGCTGTATGTAATTTACACGTGTATGTGGCTGATTATCATTAGAGAGCACAATGGGAAAGGTGATGTCCCAAAACAAGTCAAAGGGAGTGTATGGCCTATTGTCAGTGGCAGACAGAAACTACTTTATCCATTTTCTAATCTAATAGTGAACCTTATTTTTATTCCTCAATTGAGTCTGATGTGTGTCTGCTGCAGTAAAATTGTACTTTGGTCATCTGCTGACTGACTCTCTTCAACCTTGTGGGCGAGGTAGGTAAATGCACATTGTGTACAATCTGATCCTAATATCAGATATCAAATAATTCTGACTTTGGATGGATTAAATTATTGTTCACTGGAACATTGTTTACACCCTTTGTCCCCTGACGTTGGGTTGTGGTGGAATACAGTTTCATGGAAGGTTTCTGTTGTCATAAGTGACCATTCTTGGATGATTCTGGACAGTGTTTACAGGCAGATTGTTCATCGCTTTGGGGCATCATCACTGAGTTCAGTCTGATCCTCAGCAGCAACAACTTGCACAATTTAAATCACACCTTAAATGTCGTAAAATGACCTGAGACACTTCATAGGTGCATTACCAAATAAAATTTGACACCCAACCACATAACGAAATGACATATGGACAAATGGTCAAAAAGGGAGATGTTAGCAGTACTTTGAGCAGGAGAGAAAGGTTGGAAAGCTTTGGCATGGGGATTCCAGAGCTCCGACATCACGGCTGCCTATGGAGAAAGTGAGGACTGCAGGTGCTGGAGATCAGAGTCAAAAAGTGTAACTCTGGAAGAGCACAGCTGGTCAGGCAGCATCTGGGGAGCAGGAGAGTCGAAGTTTTGAACATAAGCTCTTCTTCATTCCTGATGAAGAGCTTATGCTTGAAACATCGACTCTCCTGCTCCCTGAATGCTGCCTGACCCGCTGTGCTTTTTGAGCGCTACACTTTTTGACTCTGCCTATGGAGAAGTGAAGCAAGTCAGATAAGTGCAAGAGACCACAATGCACTCTCTTCAACAGGAGTCACTTATAAATGATTAAGTATAGCAAAAGGCTGCTGCAGCAACTTAAGGCTCCAATTGGTGTCCTAGCTGACTATAAGGTCCTCTACAATACCAGCTCATGTTTTTATCCTCTAACTCATTGGGCGAGACTCATACTGACCATCGGCAGGGAAAGCAGACTTTAATTTTCTTGAACCGCCTTCACTTCTTTGAGATTCCCTTCTCAGTCTTCCCATGAACAGAAAACTTTAAAACTGATCTAGATCAGATGGGCCAATGGGCTGAGGAGTGGCAGATGGAGTTTAATTTAGATAAATGTGAGGTGCTGCATTTTGGGAAAGCAAATGTTATTTGCTTTCCCAAATAAAGAGAATAAAGAGAACTTGGAGTGCAGGTTCATAGCTCCTTGAAAGTAGAGTTGCAGGTAGCTAAGATAGTGAAGAAGGCATTTGGTATGCTTTCCTTTATTGATCAGAGTATTGAGTACAGGAGTTGGGAGGACATGTTGTGGCTGTACTGGACATTGGTTAGGCCACTGTTGGAATATTGTGTGCAATTCTGGTCTCCTTTACTTGAGAGGGTTCAGAGGAGATTTACAAGGATGTTGCTAGGGTTGGAGGACTTGAGCTATAAGGAGAGGCTGAACAGGCTGGGGCTGTTTTCCCTGGAGCAGAGGAGGCTGAGGGGTGACTTTATAGAGGTTTATAAAATCATGAGGGGCATGGATAGGGTAACTAGACAAGGTCTTTTCCCTGGGGTGGAGGAGTCCAGAACTAGAGGCCATAGGTTTAGGGTGAGAGAGGAAAATTTTAAAAGGGTCCTAAGGGGCTACCTTTTCATGCAGAAGGTGGTATGTATATGGAATGAGCTGCCAGAGGAAGTGGTGGAGGCTATTATAACTGCAACATTTAAAAGGCATCTGGATGGGTATATGAATAGGAAAGGTTTGGAGGGATATGGCCCGGTGTTGGCAGGTGGGACTGGATTGGGTTGGGATATCTGGTCAGCATGGACGAGTCGGACCGAAGGGTCTGTTTCCATGCTGTACATCTCTATGACTCTATTACTCTGTGTTTTTTTAAAATATTATGGAACTGCCATTCTGTATAAGTACTTGTGTACATTTTTGACACTTTGACTTGTTTTTCAGATCAATTTTAGTTAGGGTAATGTACTGGGCTCTAAATCACACTCTATTTTCTTGTTCTGAATTGGAAAAATAACTTAACTATTTGGACTTTCTATCCTTGTTACTTTCTGTAACCACAAATTTACTTTAAAAAAGTTTTCTTTCTTTTAATAAAGTTGGGAAAGCATGTTGAATATTGATCAGATGCTGCTTTCTGAAATTATTTTGAAAGGAAACCTGACCATACAATTCATGAGCTAGAATTTATAAGCTTGGAGTGCTTAACGTTTAATGAATTTGAATGTCATTGATTTTTGAAAAATGTTTTTGTTATGACGGTCTAGGCTATAAAATATCTCATAGCTAAATCTCCAGTACTGACTTCCTGTTCCTTTTCCATGGTAATAGATCAGCCAGAGCTTCAAGGGTATACATTTTATCTCCAATGCACTTTTAATTTGCCAATTTATGTGACCTAGAGACCCGTGCTTCAGATCAGGGGGAAGGGGTGAAATAGTACTATTGATCTGTGCAGTGCTGTCACTTTGGCAAGAAAATTAAAGGTTAACCATTAATTTCTGCTTGTGCATAACTACATGTTTAATATTGAAATTACTAAAATGTCACTGCACCCTACATTTATGTTCAAGAATTGCGATTTTTTACAAATTTTGATTTATCATCCATCCAGTTTGCTTTTGGATCCTCATCTCTTCAAGTGATAATTCACTGTGGAAAGTATTTCCATAGGAGGCTGACCCCTCCAGTAGTTCCCTGAATAGCTTCACTTTTGGCACCCTTTGGTCAGTGGGTCTAACCCTGTTCTTGCCAGTCAAGCAAGTGAATGAGGATGGTGGAGGTTACGGTACTCAGTAGTCATCTTAGATCATATTCACTGTCTTACATTCTCTTCACTCCTACCACATCTTGTAATTCACAGGGTAGTGTTGGATGAAGGGGGCCATCTAAGTTTATCCATTCAGAATGACACTGTAGTTTCCCATTTGAGAATCCAGCTGGTTCTTAAGTAGTTCATAGATTCTTTCCTCCATCATGCCATTTTGGAGTGTGTTTAGAGGTTTGGTCACTCTTTTTGGATTGCTTCCTGAAACCTGCTCTGAGTTTGCCTCTCACTAGTTTGAGTCCATGTATTTTTGTTCTTCCCATAGCTACCTTGTTATAGCAGCACTTGTCACACATTTCCTTAAGACTGAAAAGCCCATGTTTCTCCTTTCTCAATCCTAGGAATTGGTTTTCTTTTACCACCTTTAATGCTTGAATGAATTCTTCATGGTGTAGTAACCAGAGGTGAGTGCAGTTAGTTCTTAGGTGTGGTCTGACCATGGCTTTGTCTGACTTCTGTTTGGTTGCTTTGGCTCTCCATTCAATATCCTGGCGATTTGTTCATCATTTGTTTACAGTTTTGAGCATGTTGACATGTCAAGTTTATCATGGCTCTGTCATGAACTAAGCACGTATAAATAAAGGGTGAATTGGTACCAATTGTGAATTGGTGAATTGTGGCATTATTTCAAGCTCCTTGCTCCTCTTCAACTTCACGACGTAGTTAGTCCGGGTTTCTGTATTTTACGATTTGTGGGATATTGTAAGTAACAATGAACAAGAATTGTTTCGGATAATCTAACAAATGAAACTCGTGCCTCTGGTAATGAGTAAATGAAAATGCAGAATACAAGATATGGTTTGGCTCTTGATGATCATTACAACTTCTTGCCTTCGAACAAGGCATGCTGTGTTTCTTTCTATATATAAACAATCTTTTTCAGTGTGCTTTCTAAATTTGGCTGCTTGAGAAAACAGCAATGCACAAGCAAAACATCTGCTTAACTGATCATTTATACATAGGGTATGAATTTGCAAGGAATTTGATGGTTGATTCCAGTAATTTAGTGCCATTAAATGACTTAACATTTAGTTGTGTGTTGTTAATAACCAATGTCTTTGAATAAGGACTGGAAATATTTAACTAATGGTTAGAAAGGAAATAGTAAGTCTTGGGCAGAGAGAAATCTATTTGCCTGTTTACTGTGCCTTTTCAAACTGTCATCTTTCTTGCTGTGATTCTGCACTGCACAATACAGAATTCAAAGAGGGATTCACTCTGTACTTTCGTTTCAGTTTGTTATTGGATTCCGTTCCACCAGCCCCAGTGACGCTGACATAGTTGGACATTTTTATCATAAATCTACTGAAAAATTGCTGTTTCAATATCAGATTTCTTTTTGACTTTAAACCATCACATAATCCTTGAATCGATGGCTTTGTTATGATACTTGGGATAAATGGGAAATGATTAAGAGGTACAGAGAATAGTTGGATTATAAGATCATTGTTGTATCATTAAAATTCTTTAGCTCCATCACTCTAGTCTGTCTCTCCTCACCCTCTCCTCTGTCCCCAAATGCTCTTACTCCCCAGCTTCAGTTATGGAGTTCCCTGTGGAATTCAGACAGGAATAACAACCCACAGAAATCTCTCTGGTTTTAATATTTTTCTTTATATTTGCATATCCAACAGGAAATGTGCTTCCAACAAAGGGAAGCAGCCTACTTCACCATTTCCTTTCATAGTTGAGGTACTTTGTCATTTTAAAGCATTCCACCCATTGACAACAAGCAGTAAAAGCCTTTTGACAGTGTGATCGTTTGAATTATTTGTGATTATTGGAACCTGTAATATTAGGATTGGCTGGTCCACAGTACCTGAACTTGGAGGTGAACAAGGTAAGATCAATTTTTGGGCTATACTATAAACTGGTTTCTCTAAATAATTCCAGTGAATTTGTAAGCAAGAACGTGTTTTTTTTTAACCTCTTAGGATCCAATTTAAGTGTAATGCTTATTGTTTCCAGTCTTATTGTACTTGAATAATTGTTCATTTGTATTTTTTGGGTTTTTTTTGTTCATCAAGGAAGAGGTTTAGTCTTGAGGAATGGAATTTTTTTTCTCGTTTTGGTACAAGCACTTTAACTAAAATGCTGGTGACTTAAATTAAAAGCTAAACATTGCAAATCTTGGAAAGGTGAGGTAAAGACAAAGTAAGCATGGACAGGTTGGACCGGAGGGCCTGTTTTCATGCTGTACATCTCTATGACTCTATTGAAGGTACTCAGCATGTTTGGCAGTGCTGGATTATTAACCTAACTTTTCCTTCTTGATCACCATGTTAACTCCAGCTTCTCCATGATTTTCCTTTGATTTATGATAGAGTGAGGTATTTGCCTCTGAGCTACCTGTTAATCAGCCAACAGGCCAACTATCTCAGTGAGTAACTCACTGGCCTCTGCATTTAGGCCAAGATTTTCTCTTTTATTTGCTGTATGTGACAGTTAGGACTCTGGAGAAAGCTAAACAGTTACCAGCAGGCCTTGATGGGTTGTGAGGGAATGGGTGTCTGAGTTTGTTTAACTTTAAAAAGTGCAGTTTTATATCCTTGAGCTGATGTATTGTTAAATATACATTTGTCCCCCAGAATCGAAGCTTGTTTGGAAAGAAAAAGAATGGAGTGTTTTTGGTGCATCAATCTTTAAAATTTCAGCCATACTCCAAAACAAAACGTTTTGCCCTTTCACAAAATTTTGAGTGGACCTTATTTATAATAATGTTTATGGTTTTCTCTATTTGTTGGGGTTTTGAGAACTTTGTAATGGTGTGGATCTAAAGAGCTAAATTCTGTTTGCTTTCAAGAAACATAGCCTTGGGACCAATTTGGTTCAAGTTTATAAAGTAATGAGGGATTCAATTGTGTTTGCATGGACACATTTACTTCAACTGAATAGATTAGGGTAAATCAGATCACATTGATAACTTCAAGTTAAAGGCAGTACCAAGTTAAATATTCAATCAGTCTTGATTTCTGAGAGAATAGTGTGAAACAGGATTCTGGCTTTCTTGGTGAATGATTTGAATGGGCAAGAGCTGGAGGTGTTGCTGTCTGTGGTGGTGATGATGACATTGTACAAAAGCTAGGTATCCTGTACAATATGTGGAGAGCAATGTGATCTCCTGCACTGGATTTTGTTGGCATGGAGAAAACTTCTCCAGATTTCTTTTGTACCCCAATTGGGCAGGGTGATTTGTTTTTGTATCTCCATACAGTCATATCGCTCTGACTGGCTGAAGGCCTCTGCTAGTGATTAAAGAGGCATCACAACAGTTTGTGTGAGATTGATGGTCAAGCAAACCTACTGGGAAGTGCCTAAGGGCGGTGGGAGATGGACCGACCTGCATATCTTCCTCTCTCCTTCATATCAGCTCCTTTTACCTCACTCTGTCCCTTCACTATCTACTTGGGAAACTTTATTACTTCTGAAGAATTTGTTATCTGTGATTAATTAACTCAATTTTTAAGGAGCCGAGGGAATTTAGTTTTGTGTACTTAGTCCAAAATAGAGTTATATAAATATTGAAATATGGAAATGTGCTTGATTCAAGTTGTTTTCAGTAATTCAATACTTTTTAGAAATATCAAAATTATACTCATTGAACATGTGGTTATACTTTCAGAAACGCTTGATGTCCAGATTTGGTTGTCATGTAGTTTAGTTTTCCTTTTACAAGTCCTGAAGTAAAGGTGTAGGTAAATAATGTTTTATTTTGATCACAGTTGGCATAGATAGAGTACAGTATGAACTGGTATTGGTTAAATGTACAGAAATCAATAGTGTGACCTTGGACAGCATAACTCAAGATCCTGATGGACGAGGGAGTTGTGTAGCCCAGTGTTGTGACTGGATTATTGAATAGTCTAATCATTCAGTTTATTGTTTTTATTCTACAACATTGTTGAAAAGAATTATCATTGGTTTAAAAATAATTTGAAAATAAGAAAGAATTTTACACATCAGTCACACTGAAAGCAGATGTACATCTGCACATATGTCAGTGAGTGGACATTCTGACCATGAATTCAGAAGTTTATCTAGGTTGTGTTGTGGTGAGGTGTATTCTGAGACACTGAAAGTTCATTGGGAGGTGATATGTTTATAAATGTAATGCGAGAATGTAATGAACAATATTTGGTTTGCTGATTGTGTTCATGACCAGGAAATTGAATGAGTTCGAGCTATGCTGGATGGTCTCATGGTTAATGGCAAGAAGTGGACCCAAACATTTTCGGGTGTTCAACCGCACCAGAAAAATGTTATTACTGCAAACTAAACCAATGTCTGCCTGACCTTATGTGCAGTATCCTGCTTAATGGGCATGGATTTTGTTTCAAGAAGGTATGAAAACAAGAAAGGGCCACTTGATCCTCTGCCAAGATGAGCTTAATGATGGAAATTTGTTCTTGAGGAGGTTTTAAGCAGAGTAATCCAATACTAACCTTTACTATGTGGACGGGGCCCTTAACTGTTTCCAGCTGCTTTAAAGTGTTAAATTGCACAATTGTTTCCTATGTTGTAGGGCCTGTGTTGAAACTTCACTCAGTTGGGATTCACTGCATTGGTTCTGACAGCAAACATTAATATTCTGTCAGTAAGAATTTGACAGTGTCACTATTTTGGAGGTCTCTGTCCATCAGAAAACTGGCAAAGCAATAAGTGACTACCCGTAGTTCAGAGGTTTAATGCATGTCAGTCGATAGGCTAAACCCAGGAAAGGCCTGAATTTAAACCACACTCTTAAATATTAATGGAAGTGGACAAATCCAAAGTTAAATTACCTCAGTTTAAATAGCTGTATGGAATTGTTGCACCTCTTTTTCAATTCTTATAAGGCATTTGAACTGCTGGCTTTTGGGAGAACCAGACCACACAATACCTCCTTGTGTTCAGTGTTCTTCTCTTGTGCTTTACCTTGCTCTCTCGGTTTGTTTGGTGGCCTGGGGTCAACATTTCACTGGGGCAGTGGTGCAGAACAGGGCAGCATTGAATTGACTCTGTGATATTTCATTCCATTGACTGCGATGAAATGGAATATCAAGAGCAGCAAATGTCAGGCTGTTCTGCACCATCACCTGGAATGAATGTCTATCCCCTTGTCTTTGTCACATCCAGTATAGATGTTTTTACAACTTCTATTTTTAAAAAGAATTACATGGAAAATGTAGGTCAGAATATGGATGCCAAGCTTATTTTGTGCGTTATTCTACTTATTTCATCATACTAATTTGCACGAAGACTTCGGTTTTGCAAGTGCGCTGGCCCAGCTCAGCATTTATTTATTTATAAGTCTGACCAGGAACTTCAGAAAGCAGTAGTGGATAGCAACACAATGGAAAAACAGGTCTTCATTGTGTTTGGTTTAATATAAACTTCCTTTTGGCAGAATTGCTGACTGGCAATAACCTGCAGATCAGGGGTTAACAAGACTACTGCCTCGTAACATTGCTTTTAGTTCATAGTGTTCAGTACAAATGAATGCAAATGTTATTGTTTTAAACAATACCAGTAGTTAAAATCACAATTATAACAAATTTATACTGTTATTATCTTTGTTCCAAATATAGCAGCAGAACAATAGTTTCCCAGTTTGTTGCAATTTGGCAACTAACTTTTATTTATATTGCACTTTAATGTGTTAAAACATCCCAGGGCGCTTCACAAAAGCATTAAAAAGCAAAATATCATCAAGCCAGATAAGGCAATATGGAATCATAGAATGGTTATGGCATGGAAAGAGGCCATTTGGCTTTTTATGTCCAGGTCAGCTGTCTACAAGAGCAACTTGGCTAACAGGACTGCTCTGCTCAACTCCTGAGGCCCACGCGTTTTCTCTCCAGGTACTTATCCAGTTCCCATTTGAAAGCCATGATTGGATATGTATTCTACACATTTTCTGGCAGTGAATTCTAAATAACATACATTATCGGGGAAGTGGTAGCCCCATGGGTGTTATCATTAATCCAGAGACTCAAATAGAATTCTGGGACGCAAGTTCAAACCCAGCCTTGGCAAATGGTGGAATTTGAATTCAACAAATAGCTGAATCTAAAGAATCTAATGATGACCATGAATCCATTGTTGATTGTTGAAAAAACTTATCTGGTTCACTAATGTATTTTATTGAAGAAAATCTTCCATCCTTACCTGGCCTGGCCTACATGTGACTCCAGATCCACAGCAATGTGATTGACTCTTAACTGCCTCTGGGCAATTAAGGATGGGCAATAAATGCTGCCTAGCCAGTGACACCCACATCCTGTGAATGAATGAAGATAAGAGGAGATGCCATGTAGTGCCTGACAGACACTCCACTGATTGGAGATTCTAACCATCTCATCAGGACATTCAAAGACATTACCTTTACCACCATCAACTTTCTCTTGACGCATCCGAGCTCTATAACACCCTCTTTATTCAACAATGTCTCAGGAGGGGGAGCAGATATTGGCTGCTGCTGGGACCTTCCGACGTTCACACCATAGGCACCACATGGAGCTGATACTCCTGGAAACCAGGAACTGTTCTCAAACTGTGTGGCCTTCGGTCACTGTCACACAGGATATGGTTCAGAAAGGAAGGTTATCTCCCTGCTTCCCCAGTATGAGGTGCTGCTGGAAAGGGTGGGAATGCAGTGCTCTATCCTGCCAGTTGACAAAGGAGAACATGACACCAGACCCAGCAGCCTGGGCTTGATGCTGGTGGCAGCCATCACGCTCCTTTTGCCTACGAGGAGTAAATGCACAAGCCAGATGGAGAAGAGCACGACTGCTCTTTTGGGGATGGGGGATACATCAATGATGTTTCATGACTTAGACGAAAGTTAGCATCTTTGACAGTATAGTCCTCCTTCAGCACTGCCCTGGTGCAACTACTTTGATTTTTGAGCTCCAGTCTCTCAAGTGGGACTTGAACCTAGACCCTCTCATTCAGAGAAAAGATTGCTTCCACTGAGACAGTGGCCGCTGACCTTGAAGCCATTTCGCTTCAGAGTTGATGTTGGAGCTGTAACACTGATTCTTGGTATTTCTTCCACCCTTCTTTGAACAAGGAGTGTGTCTCCATGTTGAGGTCTTTGCAAATGGAACACTTTCCAGATATAATCTAGGGAGAATATTCATTTTAATCGAATATATGTTTTCCCTACTCTAAGACTGGAAATTTGTTCCAATTCAATTTTAGAAATGTTGCCACATTTCTATTACATTCCTTGGCTTTCTCGTACTGTACAGTGGCCTTTCTATATCTAAAGGATGGAGAACAGTTGTAGCCTTCATATATAGAAAATTATTAATGAAAGGATACAGTGTTTAGCAATGGTGGTGACCTATGGTGTACAGGCAGCATAGACTAGACCGCTAGATGCAACTTAATTTGATTATTGAGCCTTAATTAAGGGACCAGCGCCAAGGGATAATGTGTACTAAGTGAGTGCATTAGTCAGGGTTGTGCTAGGGTCCTGTTTGACTCACTGATAGTATTCTCCACCTCACTTTAGAGACTTGTGTTGACATTCCCATTGCCAGTACTGAAGAAGTGTTATGCTGCCTTTTAGGGGAGCCAAGGCCACCTATACCTTTTTGGAGAAACTGTGATACTATTTTGCGTTAGACTAGAGAAGTTCTTCCTGCTGTCCTGACTGATATTTTTTTCTTCAGTCAACACCACAGATTATTTGGTCATTTTCACTTTGCACTTTATAGTGGAACCTTGCAGCGTGCCAAATTGGCTGCTTTATTTCCTGTGTTCCAACAGTGACTTCTGAAGTTTATGTTTGCTCTACAGTGTTTTGGGTCTTCCTGGAGTCCTGAGGAAGATGCAGTGAAAATGCAAGCTGTTTTCAAAGCTTACGCTATGGACTGATATCTTTTGTCAAGATGACAGAGTGCATGCTGTACAGATCGATTTATGTTACTTTTCCGGGACCATTCCTCTGTTAAGAGAGAATCTAAACTGTTTTGATTTTTGTTGGTGGTTTCAGGCAAGTTAACCTGATGGTGGGCATCCTTCAATTGAATAATAATCAGCACATCTACTCCCAGTCACTGATACCCTAACCTTCAGCACAATGAATTATTTGCTATTTCTTCTTCAAAAATTTCTGGAAAATGATCTTTCTGCATCAGGGTATCAGAATTAGAGCCGTCATCATCCAAGATGTTAAAATATTTTCTTAAGCAAAGCACACACTTCTGTAATATTAGAAAGCATCCAACGATGACCAAATGTCTGGAATCTGAAGAAGAAATTGTCACTCACTGACTTCACTCAAGTGTGATATACACATTAAATGCAACTTGTATGATTGGACCCGCAATCAACAGTAACAAGAACCAGATTCCTACATCAGTGTCTCTCGTGTAGAAAACTGAGCAAGAAATGCAATCAGCAATTGGACAGCAAGCCAACACAGCAGAGATTCCTGAGCTTAGTCAAGCATGAGTTTTACAGGACGAGAGAAGTTTGAGGAGTTGATGGAATGAATTGCAAGACATGGGGGCTGAGCAACTGAAAATGATAGGAATGGTGGGGAGAAGAGTTTGGAATTAATACATGGAGCCAAGAGTCAGAATCCAGGGCTCATTGGAATGGATGAAGCAATTAGGATTGAAATTGTAATTTTGGAATGAATGGTATGGTGGGGAGTAGCAGAACTCATTGTTGGAAATACTGTGGGTAGGATGGCATAGTGAAGAGTAGAGCCTACATGGCCAGTCTCTTGAGCAGGACGTTGGAGGAGAGGTGCTGGGTGTAGATGGTGTGGTCGACCGTGTCAAAGACTGTAGAACAAGATCGGAGGGTTCATGGAGCCCAGGGACTAAAAGCTTGAATAAGTCAAATTTCAAGGAGAGGTTGAGGGAAGGAATCCTAGTGAGTGTGACTATCAGTGGTTGAGTGATCATTCTTGGAAAGTGTGACTCCAGAGTCAGATTGAGGAGGAGAAGAAGAATTTAACTGGAGAAGGTTACAGAAATTTAACCAAGAAACAGCCTTTGGGGGATTGTGAAGATTGGATTATCTTAATGGGCATAAAATTCAGACAGATTGAGGTCATTAATTTAACTGAATAACATTATTTCTTAAATGTTAGCATTTGATCCCCATGAATGAGCAATATTTATACCTTGTGAAGTGAGCTAATAGTGTTTTCCTGTTGAGCTTTACCAGAATGTCGGAGTGTAGTTTGAGGCTTGAAATTATTGTTGCTTTTGGCACTGCCTGTAGATATGAGAACAGTTTTATCCTGAGTGCAAACGTGAGGGCAGAATTGGATCATTTTTGTTTAAAGTGGGATTTTTATACCTCGTACATTCAATGGGCATTTATCTCCTATCAATGAATGGATGCTGTAGGGGTGGGGGGTGCAGGGGACGGGGAAGGTTGTGAAGGACATAAAGTATTTGTGAATATTTTAAAGCATTGCTTCCTCAAACAGAATGGTAGGAGATTACTGGGGGAAGCTGGCTATCGGACCTGCTTTTTATTCGTGAATTCAATGCGAAGGAACACCACAGCAACAGTGCCTTTAATATTATGGATTCAGCTTGATCAATCAAACTGCTGGACTGGAAAAATGTAAGTTTAGTTGCAGATTAAATTTGAAGCTAAATTTGCAGAAATCCTGGGGGAATTGAAGTGCAGTTTTGCCAATATCATTCTCGATTGTTAATACTTGTTATTAATAATAATAACAGTAAGCTTGGTTTAGGGCAATTTCACTGCCTCTGTTTCTTCTCCAGGAAAATTGGATGACTTTGGGTGGGATTATGCAGGGATTGGGCTTGATTTGTGTCAGTATGTTGCACCACACTGGGACAGAGCATGCTTGAAATGCCAACTGTTCTCTGGGTCCTTTTTGTTGGTATGTGTGACTTAGAGAGCTCGAGTAGTATTGAAGTAAAAAAACTGTTTGCATTTGTATAGTATTTATAGTTTTCTCATGATCTCAGTGCATCATAATGTACTTCACCGAGACTAAAGAAATTTTGTAATGTAGACATGGTTTTAAGGTAGGGCAATGCAGTTACTAATTTCTACACTGAAAAATGTGTTGCTGGAAAAGCGCAGCATGTCAGGCAGCATCCAAGGAGCAGGAGAATCGACGTTTCAGGCGTAAGCCCTTCTTCAGGAATGACTAATTTCTACACAGCAAGGTCCCACAATGACGTAACAACAGGACAATCTGCTTTATTGTCGTTTACTAAAGGATATTTGTTGAATGACAAGATCTCAGTTCTCAGGCTATGTCAGTGTCGCAAGGGCCCTGTAAGAATTCCTCTGTGCTTCTTTGACTAATTCCTGGAGTTTACTGCGAGAGTAAAACAGGTTTTGATTTAACATCTCATCTGAAAGGAAGTAGAGTCGGTTCTGCTATAACTCGTGTTTCTTCAACACAAATTGTCTTTAATGCGGTTATTTGTAGAGTGTGAACTTTCCTTGCATGTATTATCAATAACACGATTCCGACGCCATTAGTTTGAATGGTGTGGTTACACTGAAGTGTAGTTCTGAATGATTTGCACCAATCTTGGAAGAGGGTATGAATTCTCCATCTTCTGAATGAGAGGTGAGGGTTTAACTGAGGCTGTCACCAAGGAAGTAAGATACAGTACTTTATAGAAATCCTGATTCTCATCTTATGGTTACATCAAAATAGGTGGGAACAAACGTCTTAGACAGTCTGCTCCAAGTAAAGAGAGAACAGCACTTTGAACAAGCAATTTCTCAGATGATGTTCCCTAATTTGTCAACTTAAATGTTTCTTCCCAATATTTTGTATTAATTAACAATTTTGTTAATATTTATTAGGTGCATTATGAAGAGCTTGGGTCAGTTGATGTACCCTTGTAACATTGAGAGAGCACAGGCTGTGGTCTGCCCAGTTTGCGTTGCTACCATCCAGCTTTTAATCAGGGGAGCTTAACTACTGGTTAGTGGAGGGTTGAGATACCAGGCTTTCCTTTGGGCATGGCTAGTGCAATCACTTTTATAACCATTCATTTACCTATGTACTGCTTATTATATTTTATAAACCAGTAAAAAGCTGTGCCTTAATTACAGTATGTAATAATTCAATGTTTAGTAATTTTAAGGAGTAAACATCAACGCTGCTATCCAGAGAGTTACTTTTGGGGAGATGAAATTCTATTAAAAATTCACAGAACTAATTTTTATTAGATTATAGCTATCAAAATTGGGGTAATTTGGAACTTTTTAAAATTAAAACAAAAACTGACTAAGATAATTAGCCGCTTGACATTTATAATGAGCTAGGTGTTTCGGTGCTCTTTGCTTTGGGAAGGACAAATTAAGGTTGTAATTACTCAAGCTAGTGAGGTGAAAGCATGGAAGCATATACCGTACCTCTCGCAGAACGAAAATTAAAAAAAACTTGTACAGCTGACTTTGTTCAAACTTTTTCAAAATTACACTGATCAAAATCCCACTGGAGTCGAAGGTAGTAAAACCTGGCTAATAACTTCACCCATCTGCTCTTGCAAATGTCCAGTTTCAGAATTCGTGTTTTAGAATATACCTTTGACTTGAGGAATTGGAATCTGTTTTGATGTACAGTAGATGAATGGCGAAGCGTGATTAAGATTCTGATAAACACTTCAAATGTAAATGCACATCAGACAAGTCTGGGTAAATTCTAGTTAAAAGCCACCCATGGTTAATTTACAAGGTGAGAGTTAGTATTGAGAAAACGTAACAAGGAATGGTACATTTCCAAAATTTTGATAAACTCTATGGGTCACCGAATCAAGGAATTGTTTTTGAAGGTAAAATAATCTGTTTGCATTTTTGCGCCGAACATCTCAAAGGCTGCCACATTGCCATGGAAAGGAGCTGTGAGATTTAGCATGTTCTTTTTGCTTCATTTAACGCCATGGTTCTCACTCAAGTCCCTTGAAGATCTGGGCTTATGTAATTTGCACTTCACTTGGAGTTTATGAAGAGCTGAGAAGATGGAAAATTTGCTTAGCTGGAAGCTAGCGTCGAACATCTTGGTAGCCCTCACAAGGACAGATGGTGAAAAGCAGTCAGCTTGGATAGCTGGCTTGGAAAGAAGCTGTGACAAACATTCCAGGTATTTCTGAAGCCAGTTCAATAAGCTGAGGAGTCTGCAACTGTAAGGTTCTCGAAGGAAGTTGGAATTTGCTGAGCTGAAAGATTTCCATTTAAACTGTTAGAGAATAGCTGGGACACTGAAGAGATATCAAAGTGGATTCTGAAGGGGTTCCAGGAGATTCAATTAATTTTCAAGATATTATAAGATATTATAAGATAAGGGGAGTCTTCCTTTATTGAAACAATAATACCAAATGTACATATCCATATCTCCAGGATTAAAATACAATAAGTTGTGAGTTAATTCCGTTTCAGTTGTCTCTGTAACTCAGTGTGTTCAACATCTGTTGATCACAGTAAGATTCTGACAGGACATCTTCCATTCATATGGAAATTCTTTGGGGAAAATGGCCTTAGCACCAAATACCTACATAGTATGATCCTGCTGTAAATGCTATCAAGTATCTTCCTTCCAGTTTGTTTTTCCATGGGTTTGGGGGCCCACTCCTAATTACAGTTGAGAAGATGGTGTTGAGCTGCCATTTTGAACTGCCACAGTCGTATCATGTAAGGATACAAATGGTGCTTATTAGGATGGGAGTGTGAAGGATCGGTGAAGCAGTTCTGGGTCAGGATGACGTGTGAGTTGCCGGGGAACTTGCGGATTGTGGTGTTCCCATGCATCTGCTGCCTTTGTTCTTCCAGGTGGTAGAGATTGTAGATTTGGGAGGTGCTGCTGACAAAGCAGTTCATCAACTTCACCCACAACTTCCACCTTGCCCTCAAATTCATTTGGTCCATCTCTTTCACCTCCTTCATGTTTCTCCATTTCCATGTCCTGCAACAGTCTCCAGATGGATATTTGCTACAAACCCATAGACTCCCAAAATATCTGGACTACACTTCAAACCACCCAGAAACCTGTAAGAACTCCATCCGTTCTCCCTATTCCTCCACCTCTGCCGCATCTGCTCAGACAAGAAGACATTCCACTCCCAAGGATCCACCTATTTTGAACACTGTACTTTTCCTCCCTCTGTCATTTAGACAGCCCTCCACCGCATCACATCCATTCCCCACTGCAATGCTCTAAATCCCCCCCCTACAAACGCAATAAAGACAGAATCCTCCTTGTCCTCACCTACCACCCCACATCCAATGCATCATTCTTAAACACTTCCGCCAACTCCAACTAGACCCCACCATCAAGACATCTCCCCTAACCCCTCCCTACCTTTCGCAAGGGCCGTTCCCTTCCACAGTCCTTGGTTTGTGCCACTGTCCCCACCATATGTCCAGTCAGGTGCAGAATATCCCATTACACACCTGAGATGTGCCTTGTCGGTGGTGGACCAGTCTTGGGGAGTCAGGAGGTGAGTTGTTTGTGGCAGAATTTCCATCCTTTGACCTGCTCTTGTAGTCACATGTCTGCAGTCAGAAAATATTTCCAAGACCCTGGTTAGAAAAGGGAACATTTTAGGAGTTAACAAGAAGTAATCCCTTTGATTGAAATATTAAGGTTAGTGTAACTATACCATTTTCAATGCTAAGCAATATAAATTATTCCACATTGTTGGTTTTTAACAGTGTTCTTACGCTTGGTT
The DNA here is from genome assembly GCF_004010195.1 of Chiloscyllium plagiosum. NCBI lineage: Eukaryota > Metazoa > Chordata > Chondrichthyes > Orectolobiformes > Hemiscylliidae > Chiloscyllium > Chiloscyllium plagiosum. The sequence continues at coordinate 24,044,468 of NC_057734.1, read as the reverse complement.
ATTTGAAATGATCTCCCTCCACAGGATGTAGAAGATAGCTGTTTAATTGAAACTGAAGTGAACCAAACATATTTCACCAGTGTCAGCAGAAGGGAACACCTGAACAAAACAATTGCATTTTAATCTTTCAACATAATCCCGACAAAATCAGAGAGAACTGGAAATAAAACTAAAACCAGTTCTGAAGCAGTGATATGGTAATCAGTGCTGGCAATAGCAGACAAGCTGCATGAGCGTTCCTCTGTCTGGCTTGGTTGAGCTTTTCCACTTTAATATAATGTCTGTCATCTGGGCTTTGCAGAGTCTTTTCCACTAATGATTACTTTGTAAAGTAAGGAGACCGTTGAAAGCTAATGATGTGGAACACATGTTAGGGAGGAGGTGGAATAAGTACTTGGTTCCCTCTACAAAATTCCTTTCCCTTTAATCTTGCCATTTCTACTGGTAATAAATCAAGCACTAAAGGGTCACTGGTTGCCTATTTATTTTAGATTGCTCAGTACTTTCAATAGACACGATTTCCTGAAAAGAAAGCTGAAAGCACAAGGGGCAGTGAAAGCTTTAAACAATTTGCTGTCCCTTTTTGGGACCTTTTTAATAGCCAATGTTCTTCTTAATGGTTGAATAAACCAATTTCAGTGCCAGGCTTATTTTCTGAACCATTAAATCATTCTTAATTTATTTGTTCCTGCAATATAGATGTCGCTGGCTGGGTTAGCATTTATTGCCTGTCCCTAATTGCTCTTGAGAAGGTGGTCATGGTGAGCTGCCTTCCTTACCTGCTGCAGTTTCTGGGGAGGCAGGACATCCTCAATGCCATTGGGGAGGGAGTTCCAGTGTTTTGACCCAATAAGGATGAAACAATGATGCTATATTTTAAAAAATGACGTGTGACTTGGAAGAGAACTTTGAGCTGATGATGTACTTATGCCTTTGTTCGAGACGGTGGAGGCTTTGGGTGTGGAAGGTGGTGCTAACTGAGCCTTGGCGATTAGCTGCAGTGTGTCTTATAATGGTATACCCTGCAATCACAGCGTTTGCTGGGGACTGTTAATGTGGAGGGAGTGCTGATTGGCTACGTTGCTTTGACTTGGATGATATTGAATTTCTTGAATGCTGTTAGAGCTGTGCTCAGCCAACCAGATGGAGAGTATTCCCTCCTGACTTGTACCTTGTGGACAGGTGAAAGGCTTTGGGGAATTGGCAAGTGATTTAGTCATCACAGAATATCCTGTCTCAGGCCGCAATGTACAGTGACAGTGTTACATCACTGGTCCAGTTAGGTTTCTGGTCAATGTGACCCCCAGCCCAGGATGTTGATGTAGGGAATTTAGTGATGGTAATGTTGTTAAATATAATTAAAAGAGGAGGTAGTTTTAAACATTCTCTTGTAGAGTGATGCGTGGTGCTGCTAATCAGCCCAAGTCTGAAAGTTGTTTTTGTGACATACGGGCATGGACCCCTTCGGCTCCTGAGGAATTGGGAATGGAGCTGAGCACTGTGTAATCACTAACCAACATCCCCACCGGATCTTCTGATGGGAAAGAGAGGCTATAGATCTTCATCTAAAAATGGTTAAAAATGTGTACTGCTGTGAGGAACTCCATGAGCACTGATATTCTGTGGCTGACATTGACTGCCAATAACCACAATCTTTGTGCTGGTAAGACTAAACAGTGGAGTGATCTTTCCTCCATTCCCATTGACATCAATTTACTTAGTGCTCCACGTCATCACACTAGATTAATGTTAATGATACTTTAATGTTAATGACAGAGACCCTCATCTCACCTCTTGAATTTAAATCTCTTGTCCATGTTTGGGTCAAGTCTGTAATGTGGTAAGGAGCCAACTGGAATCCAAACTGAGCATTGGTGAGCAGACTGTTGGCAAGTAAGTGCAGCTTGATGACACCTTTACTAAGACTGGTCAAGGGTACCACTGATGGGGTGATAATTGGCTGGATTAGATTTATCCTGCATTTTTGTGCATGGCTTACCTGAGCAACTTTGTACTATGTCAGGTAGATGCCGGTGATGTAGCTATACATGAATCGTTTAGTTAGGGGTGCAGCTAGTTCTGAAGTGCAGCAGCCGGATGTTGTCAGGGCCATTTGCTGTGTCTAGTATGCTCAGCTATTTCCTGCTGCCACATTCATCCAGTCCTGTTGGCTGAAGACAATGTGGACTCAGGAGGAGACCAGCAAGGATCATCCATTTGGCATTTCTAGTTTAAGGTGGTTGTTCATATTACAGCCTTGTATTTTGCACCAACATGCTGGGCTCCCCTGTGTTAAAGATGATAATGTTTTCAGAGCTTCCTTCTTTCCTTAGTTATGAAATCATTCATCACCATTCAGGACAGGATGTGGCAAAACTGCAATGTTTTGTTTTGCTCTGTTGATTTAAAGATTACTTTGTTTCATATACAGTATGTTGTTTTCAGTGTGTGCACTTAGCTCTGTGTCGTAGCTTCACCAAGTTGGCAGAGTGGCCTTTCGGTTTTAGGTATAGTTGGCTCTGCTTTTGAGATGCTGTTCTGCAGTCCTGGTTGACCAGGGCTGTTTCATTCACTTGATGGTATTGGTAGAGTGTGGAACATGCCAGGCTATGATGTTTCAGAGTCGAGAGTGTGGTGCTGGAAAAGCACAGCAGGTCAGGCAGCATCCGAGGAGCAGGAGAATTGATATTTCGGGCATAAGCCCTTCATCAGGATGTTCCAGATTATAGCTGAATGCAATTTTCATGCTGACATCCCACCGCACTTCATAGAAGATGACTTTTGAGCTCCATTCTAAATCTATCCAGTTTCATGGTGATAGTGCCACACAATAGCTTTTTCAATTTTGGCATAAATTCACAGATGTTGGTAAGGTTGACTGGGCCTTTGACTAGCCTGGATGACTTAATTGATACTGGATCATCAACCTAATTTTGTTGTTATAGTTTTTGTTTATCTTCCCAAAAATATACTTTATTCATAAAATTTGTAAGAGTACATTACAGAATTTATGATAAAATTCAAATTGTCTTCATTCAACATGTTCCACTCTTAGTTGCTTCAGTGCAACAGAAACATTCTTAATTTTTACAATCTACATTCTTAATCTTTACAATCAACATTTCATGTCAGCGGATAGCTTGAGAGCAAAGCATTTCAGATTGAAAATTACAGAAAGTGCAATTGAAATAAACTTTTCCCCAAACATCATACTCCACTCTGAGGTGCCTCATTCTAATTTCAATACTTTTGATGTTCACAATGTATATTCAATGTCAGACCTAAATCCCAGGGTGTTTTACACAATTTCCCCCCCACCCCCACCCCTCCCCCCCCTACAGTGAACTATGAGTGGCTTAACAGATTTTTCAGAGTCATAAGGTGGAGCGCTGGAGAAACCACAGCAAGTCAGGCAGCAACTGAGGAACATGAGAGATAAAGTTTCGGGCATAAGCCCTTCATCTGGAATGTTTTTCAGAATGGTTTGCTACAATTGAGTGGCTTGCTCAGCCTTATCAGAGGGCATTTACAAGTGAATTGATTGTTGTGAATTTGTAGTCACTTATAGATGAGAAAATGAATGAATTTCCTTCCCTTAATGGGCTTAGTGAACCAGTTTGGGTTTTATGACAATTCGGTCACCATTGCTAATGCTCGCTCCTTAGATGAGGTTTATTTTGGTCATTGAATTGACATTCTCCAATCGGGGCAGTGGGAGTTGATCTCCAGATGACTATTACAGATCTCTGGATTACCCATTAAATAGATGCTACATTGTTATATCTCTGTAGGTTAAGACATATACATTGCAATTCCATCCTTTGATACCTTTTTCATGGATGATCTTCAGATTAGCTGTAGTTTAAGACCGGTGGGATTTCAAAGAAATAGTAGGAGCTGTGTACAGTAATACGCAGACAGTATTTCAACGTTATTCAAAATTAGTAAACCAGGGAAGAATTGCTCTTCATTGTGGTCACTGGTATTTGTCCATTGGTTAATGCATTTTCTTGCTTCTTTCTTGCACCCAGTGTCTCTTTAGGCCTTTAGGTATGGATGACTCCTTCAACCTCTTGCTTTTTGAAAGCCATGAAACTACAGTGGATATTTGTAACTCTCTGTACCTCATCCACTTCTATGCAATGCTAGAACAGGGAGCCTTTCAAAACTACTTGGTGCATGACGTTACAGTTGAAGAGGCACTTTTACATTTTAAATTTATGTTCCCATCAATTTGCCGATATGTTTGATGATAGTGGAATCAAGGGTTATGGAGATAAGGCAGGAACAGGATACTGATTAGGAATGATCAGCCATGATCATGTTGAATGGCGGTGCAGGCTCGAAGGGCTGAATGGCCTACTCCTGCACCTATTGTCTATTGTCTATTGATTGGCATGGAAACACTGCCCTTCACAAAATTTTAGGCTGCGCATTTCAAATTGACCACATTAGCAAATAAAAAATGCATAAGAGACTTGAGTTGTATAGATTTCAAATGCTAGACTTGTGCACTGTGGCCAGGTATGGCTCTAGACTAGTTGGTGGAGCAGTCCTGTTATCAATGATGGCAGGCCGTTCAGCCACGGAGTTGCTGAATGAATTATATCCTATTCCACTCGTCTGTGATTTGGAAATTTGATCTCTCTGTATGGCTTGTATACACTCATGTTTCCAGTGACATGGAACAGTTTTTACCTCGTGTTAGTTGCTGGGTGAAATTGTTCTTCAGAAACACTGTTGTAGAAAACAGCAAGCTTGCAATGAATAGTCAAGTCCTGTGAAGATTCTTGCTTTTTGCAATGGTTAAAAGTTAATTAAAAACTGCTGCTGATATTATTAGTATTTGGTTTACTTAACCTTCTCACTGTAACACTGTCTGACATATTGTGGTGTAATGTATCGTATTAATTGCTCCTTCACGCAGTGGCAAGTGTATAAAATCATGCAATTAAGGCCTGGTGTACATACACAGATCTTTCATCATAGTGGTTTGTGAGAAGGAGCCTTTAAGAGGTGACAGTATGGATGAAACAGTTTTTTGTTTAAATACATTTCTGTAAAGCTTGTCATTTTATAAGATTTTGTAACATTTTCTTATATAAAAGGTCCAAACCACGATAGATGTTTGACTGTCTGACCCTGAATGGGAAAAATGTTTTGCAGTCCGTTCTCTGCTACTATGAAGAAGAAGCTCTGAGTTTAGATGATGAAATTGTACAGTTTAATTTAGCATTGTTTCCCATTCTTATCAGGCATTAATACTGAATGTCAGCTGTTTTTGGTTGGAATAAAACTCCCTCATTTACTAATCAAATGAAAGCACACTACCATGGATAAATAAAACCTGAAACTCAGCAGGTCTGGCGGTATCTGTGGAGAGAAAAACAGAGTTAGTGTTTTGCATCTGGAATAATTCTACTTCAGAACTGAAAGGGGCAGGAAAATGGTGGTTTCTATGTTGTTAACAGTGGGGAAGGGGGGAGCGAGTGGAACAGATGGTAAAGAAAAGGCAAAGGGAGTGCTAATGATGATAAAGGAGTGATTAAGATGTAAAATAGGTGTAAATGATGAGTGTGAAAGTGTGAAAATGAACTGCTGTGCTGAGAGCAAAGCCAACAAGACACAACCGAGCCTTGAGTGGACAGAGGTGTGGTTGTAATCACAGATGTCATGCTCTGAAGTTGTTGAACTCAACGTTGAGTCCTGAAGGGAAGACATAAAGTGCCAAAGTAGAAAGTAAGTGATATTCCTCCAGTTTATGTTGAGCTTTATTGAAACACTGCAACAGCCCCAGGATGAAAATGTTAGCATGGGAAAGGTAGTTTATTGAAATGCCAAACACCTGCAAGGTTGGGGGTCATTCTTGCAGACCAAGCAAAACTGTTCCACAAAGGGGTCTCTCAGTCTCTGATTGATCTTACCAGTGTAAATGAGACCACATTATGAGCAGCGGGTAGACAAGATTGAAAGAAGTACAAATGAAGTGCTGCTTCACCCGAAAGGTGTGTTTGAGACCTTGGGACAGTCAAGAGGGCAGAGGTAAATGGGCAAGTGTTATACTGTCTGTGATTGCATGGGCAGTTGCCTTGGTGGGGAAGTGGTGAGGAAATGTTCAAAGTTATAGAGAAATGGACCAGGGTGTCATGGAGAGAGTGGTCCCTGCAGAATGGCTGACAGTAGAGGGGAGGGGAAAGATCTGTTTTGAGGTAGAAGCAGAGGAATGGCAGAGGATGATCCTTTGACTGCAGAAACCGCTGGGGGTGGAAAGTGAGAGCAAGGCTACCCTGTCATTATTTAGGAGGGTGGGGAAGTGGTGAGGGTGGAAATAGGTGTGACATGGCAAAGGCCCTACCAGCCATGGTGAGGGGGAGTCTTTGGTTGAGGAGAACGGAAGTCATGTCAGAAGCACCCTTCTGAACGGTGGTATCATCCGAACAGATGCAACAGTGACTGAGGAACTGGGAGAATGGAACAGAGTCCTTGAAGGAAGCAGAGTGTGGTCAAAGTAACTGAGAATGGGTTTTCCTCTATGTTGGTGGACAGAAATGAAAATAGGGAATTCAAGGAAGGGAAAAGAGCCAGAGATGGACCAGGTGAAGGTGAACGAAGGATAGAAATGGGAAGCAAAACCGATGACTTTTCCAATTTTAGTTGAGAGCAACAAGCAGCACCGATTACATCAATTCACAGAGTTGTGGGTGGGGCCTGAGTAGGAATGTTCTACATACCCCACAAGAAGGCATTTGTGGCTGGGACCCATTCACATACCAACAGCCACACCTTTGACTAGGAGAAAGTGGGTCAAGGTAAAGGAGTGAGAATGAGCTTACCCAGGTGGGAGGAGGGGCTGGTGATGGATGGGGACTATTCAGGTCAGGCCTCTTTTCAAGGGAGAAGCAGAGAGCCTTCAGACTATCCTAAAGGGAGATATTACTGCAGCTGTGCCTCTAGCATTTTCTGTTTTTATCCCACATCAACCAGGATGTTTTAATAAATAAAACTCTCTTGAGAAAATGTCTCTTAAAACTGAGGTAATTAATATAGATTTTAAACGTCAATGATATAGTGTTACCAAAAAAATAGTAACCATGATAGTCTGTTGAATTCATAATTAAGCTCCACATTTTATCAATTGCAAATACAATTTATTTTCATCTCTGCAAACCTCTGTCCTAATACTGTCGAAACTCTTTTAGTACTTCTGGAGTCCATTATCCCAAAGCCTTTGTTAAGGCCTTCCATGCTTCACTTTCCATCATCACCACTTGGCCTTAAACACACCAACTCAAACACACTCCTGGCCCACACCAAATCTGGTCATGCACAAGTTACATTCACTAAGCTTCATTAGTACTTTGGCCTACAATGCCCTCAGGTTAAAATCTATGTCCTTGGCTACAAATCCTGTCACTGTTTCACCCCACCCCATCATTTCCAGTCTTCCATCTCCTTCCCCATCTTTCATTTTATCCATTCTCCCATTTCTTGTACAGCTTAACCTTCAGAAACCCAGTCCCACTTTGAATGCACTTATAAATATCTGCTCTTCATTTCTCTTTCCATCTTTTAAAACTCATTTTTGAAATGTCTCAGGATGTTTTTAAAATTCCAAGTGTAAGTCCACATTGCTCTTGACAGTGTTGGACCTATGACCAACTTTGAAAGAAGTGTCGGGTAAATATTAATTGACGTGATGAGATCTGATTTCTTTTTATCAGCAGAATCCCAAACTTCATATCTTGACATAAAGTGTCTAAGCATGTCTTTCTGAAGTCAGCCAGCAGTTAACACTGAATGTTGTATTGTGGGTGTACAGAACTATCTGAGGTGATTTCCTGTCACCTGGATGCAAAGGACACTGTGCCAGGATTGAAAGAGGTTTGAGGTGATGTCCGTGCCAGGAGTTATCACTGAACCACATGCTGTCCAGCCATTTGCATCATTGCTGTTTGCGGGATCATGCTGTGCTTAACATAGTTGCCATGTTTCTCGGTTACAGCAGGGACTGAAGGTGAACATAGGCTATTGTTTGTGAGATAGTTTGGAATGTCCTGAGATTGTGAAGAGGGCTCAAAAAACGCATGTTCTTTCTTTCACAGACATTCTAAAAACTACGATTGGCTTTGTAACTGGAATAACATCCAAGTTTGGTTTATTTACACTGACCTTTAGAAATGAGCTGAGCAGGTGCTCAGGAGAGTTGGCAGTGAAATGATATCATATTGCACCATATAACCACTCTAGCACACTTCATTGCCTGGAGTTGTGCAGCACAGATCGAAAGGGCAGAATTAAATCAAGGCGAGGTTTATGTGCGCCAGGTATATACGTTGCTGTGTGGAAGTTATATACAGCTTTGATTGGATTTTATTTTACCAGTGTGATGGTTTGCATTGGACTTGACACCATGGCTGGTCGTGCTATGGATTTACTACAGAACAACCTTTAGAATGACTGGTCCTTTAATCAATCAAGTCCATTCCTAGTGGGAAGCAATTTGTTCAGAGTCTTTTGTAGCACTGTTGGGTCTTATTGGTAAGCACATTACAGTGTTCATTTACCTTTCAGGTCATCTCGGTTTGATGGAAACTGTAAGAGGTTGTCCGAGTGGTACAGGTTCCCTAGATGGTCTATTTATTGACTGCCTGGGTCTGGCTACTTTTCAGATTAGACTCAACTTTGGAAGGAAGAAGTATGAAGTCAGTTTAAATTAACTGATTGAAATAACCGACAGAATGCTCTTGTGTGCTACTTTGGTCGAGGTGAGGCTGCCTTTGGGGTGGTCTGTCAGGCACAGTTTGCAGATACCATTTATTTGAGATGAGCTCAAGAGCTTTGTCAGGGCAGAGCAGATGTTCATCTTGTGTCTGTTTCTGCTATTTGATGAGAAATTTATTGCTGTTCTGCTGGGCTTGTGTTTGTCTACTGTGGAGTCTATTAGACGGACGAGTGGTTGGCAGAGCGCCAGGCAATGCTGTTTAGCTGAAATCCGTGCACTGGCTGCTGCCTTTGGGAAGCAGCAATAATGCATTTGCTAGCTTGTCTGATTGGCTGATTGATTTTGTGTGATTTGATTTATTGATCAATACCCTTAAGTTTGACATCATTGCTGGCGAACTAATCTTAAGGTGTTCAAGCCATCTTTGCATTGCAGAGAAGCAGAACTGATAAAGAATGTCTGAATAGAATCTGGGCTTATCTTAATCATCCAGTGCCCTGTGCTTCCTTGGCAGCATGTGCAGAGCACAATCACTAGGCAGAGCGGTGGAGATCTATAAATTGATGGAATCCAAAGCCTCCAGCATCGATTACCATTATAACAAACAGCAGTGCACAGAATGTCTGATTATTTTTAGACAAAGATTCTGTGCTCTCAGCAACAATTTTGCTGATGCTGTCACTGTGTCAGATATCTGCTGCTGATTGCAATTAGTTGCAACACAAAAAGAAAGAATCGGGCTGTGGAGGGGTTACCATTTCAGTAAAAGAAAGTCACACGCCGTTCTTTAGACTTATGCAGCCACTTTGTGAGTCAAATGACTTGCCTAAAATCAGGGAGGAAGCTGTCACTCTGCATGCCCCTCTCCTGAACGTGCCGCCCGCCTTGTGGAGTTATGCCTTGGGGGTGGGGGGGGGGGGCGGGGTGGAGGTGGAGGAATACCCATGTATAATTTACCCAAGTGCTCACCATCTCCTGAGGGGCACAGTTAGGATTGTTGGCAAATTGTTGGCGAAGGTGGACATTTGTCCTTGCTAATTCTTTCATGGGATTTGGTGTTACTTGTAACGCTGATAGCCCTTTATGAGCCACAAGATCTTTTGGCTTTTTGGTACAAGTTTGGTGAAGCTTTGTGCTGGACTCGGTTGTTTCAGAGACTGAAGCCACATGGTGGCTAGACTGGACAGGAACAGCAGCCTTCCTGCCCTGAACTATGCGCATTTTACAACAATTGATAGTTCCATAGCTACCATCACTGAGATTAGCATCAAAATCCTGCTGTACTCATCTGTTGGATTTATTAATTGAATTTAAATTTCATAGATTGACATGCTGCGAACTCTCTTAACATGTGGTTTGATGCCACCTGATGAAATTGCGTTCAAATAAAAATACAGACTGGTCAAAGAGAAGGCAAAGTTCAAGAATTGTCTTCAGGCATAGACTTCAAAGTAGCACTATTTCTTATACGTTAATACTAAACATTGCTGTACATGGTTATTCCACATATACCTGATCAAAACGTATAGCTACATGAGCTAAGGGGTTAGCCATCTTCTTTATATGTCCATGTGAACCAGAGAGTGTGTACTCTACTTTGGTCTAGTGTGTTGTAACTCCACCTACATTGTGCTGTTTGTGTTCAGTGATGTGCAATGGGTGACATCCTCCCAAAATTGCTTCAGAGTCCTGAAGCCCTTCCCCCACAAAGTGAATCAGTGCCGTAGAAAACTAGCCTGATCCTCTGGATGACTACTCCTGATCCTGCTAGTCCAGTGACATTACCACTATGCCAACATCTAATTAAAACTCTTAGTTATGTATGTAAGATTTCAGGCTGAGCTTGCTACGTAATTATGAGAAGGAGAGAACTAAATCTGCTTTGCAGCTTTCCATTCCAAAGATGCTAACATCATTTATAGGTGCTTGCCATAACCCTGGCTGAAATCAGTGAGCTCAGTGTTGCATAGAGATCAAACCTGGGACTTGTTGGTCAGCTATTTACTGGATAAATTCATTGACCCATTGGGTAAGTCCCTAAAGGATTGTCTTTTAATATAGCTCATTCTTAATGCTGATTTTAAATTTTAATGTTCCATGCTTATGTCTTTATACAGTTTACTCATTAATTCTTTTTAGTCATCTGATTTCCTGCCACTAATTATCTATAGCTGAATTCATTTCACACCTTGTAACTTCATACATAGCTTAATAGATGCATGGTGTGTGATGTTGCCATGGCATATAATGAACAGGCTTAAAACTTTCCTGTCAAGCTGTGTTTCTGGAGTATTGATGTTTGCAGGAAAGAGCCTCATATATAGTAGATAACCTGTGGTAGAATATTGTCTTTTAAAAAAAACCATCTAGTACTGAGTATGATATTTCTAATAAAGGCTAATATATTCCAGCTTGAACTGAATAATGTAGATTTTAGAAAATTGATCATTTTCCCCATCTGTGCAGGTCAATGAAAACATTCCTGATTTGTAACAGGAAGACAATTCTCATAAAACTGATCTCTTTCACTGATTTCTGTTTGATTAAATATTTACAGATTTTCAATTCTATGTTTTTGAGAATGTTCACATTAGAACTAACAGGAGGTATTGAATATTGGTCAGACCAACAAGCTATTTTGGGTCAGCTATCAATATAACATCATGGGTAAAAATATTAATGGCACTTCCTAGATAAAAAGATGGAATGGGAACTTAATCATGCAGAAAGGCAGTTGACAATTGAGACTTCAAAAGAAATTAGTTGAATTGTGATAAGTTGACATTAGAAGATTCACATTTATAATATTATTCCTGAAGCAGTAGAAACATGGAGATATTTTACATTCATGTTTTAAAGCAATTTACTGAAAATTGAACTACTATATTTTACAACTTCGAAATTTCTGCTGCTACCATAAAATGCCATTTCTTATGATTGATTCCTTTGTTAAATTTGAAATTCACTTTGTTTCTAAGGCTCAAACTATCTAATCTGTCATCTAATTCCTGATCCTAGTGTGTTTAGCAGTTAATGCAAATGTATTCATTTTCATATGTTTTAGAAGTATTTTATAATGTCACTCTGCTTCAATGTGGTGTTCACAAGGGAACACAACAAAGAATTGAATGACGTTTTCTCCTAAATTGTGTGACGTTGAATTTTATGAAATATTTTCATCTGAAATGATATATATTTGTGCTTTTTTTACTCTTGCTTTTATCCTTTTCCTTCTTACCCTCGAGCCATTTGGCTCCAATTTCCTCCCTTTTCCATGTCTGCTGCTTGTTGAGTTATGGTTCATTGGACAGTGTTTGTCCTCTGGTACCTCACTCAAGTGACCTTGATCATAAGCTTTGGTGATATTGGCCAGTATTTAGCCAGTCCCCCCATTCTTGACCTTCCAACTGGGGTCACTGACTTTCAATTTGGAAGTGGAACCCAGATTTTCTTCCTTCTGAGTTCAGAGGCTTGGAACCCAGAGGCCGTACTCTTGAACTGCACAGCTGAGATCAACTGATGGAAGTTTGGACCCTTCATCTTCCTCATGAATTTTTTTACCTTGACCCATTGAGCTAACAACAAATAGTAACTTTGACTATATTAGATTCCCTACAATGTGGAAACAGGCCCTTCAGCCCAACCAGTCCATTTCTCTCTGACTAATGCACTTAACACTTTGGGCAATTTAGCATGGCCAATTCACCTGACCTGCACATCTTTGGACTGTGGGAGGAAACCGGAGCACCCTGAGGAAACCCATGCAGACACGGGGAGAAAGTGCAAACTCCACACAGTTGCCCAAGGCTGGAATTGAACCTGGGACACTGGTGCTGTGAGGCAACAGTGCTAACCACTGAGCCACCGTTTAGGAAATCTTGCTTGTGAGCAGTTTTTGTATCTGACACTTTAAAGATAGCATGAACTTGGCTTCCGTGATTTTAATGAACTTTAATCTTTTGAAGCCCTTTTAACCTTTAGTAATTCCCAATCGTGGAAAACATTTGCAGGTAATTGAAATATCTGACTATCTAAAAGCCTTTCATTGACTCCTAGTTCATGCCCTCATTCTTCTACTAATCCTTCTTGGTAGCTTGCAGTCAACAACAGTTCCAACCTGGCTTGAGATAAACTTTTAAGCAGACTTTTGACCTCTGTGATAATAACTTACTTTCTCTCCTTATCTCATCCACAGAAGGAGCTGAATTCGGTTGCATCAGAGCTAGCAGCTCGTCAGGAGGAGAGTGAACAATCTCACAAGCATCTAATAGAACTGAGCCGAGAATTCAAAAGAAATGTACCTGAGGTATAATATGCTGTTTCTTGTTTTTTTAAGCTAGCTAATCCTTTACATTGAATAGCCACTTTAATTTTAACCATACTTTTTGAACATTACTTAAGTTGACTGGAGTATTTCTCCTGATCAATCAAACTCATTTTTGCTAAAGTCAAATTGGTGAAACTGCTCTGAGTGGTTTTAGTGAATTTATTTAGTGAGCAATTGAGTCTTGTGGATAGGGAAGCTTTAAAAAGACCACCAATCAATTCAGATCTCAGTTGGAGAGGCTGCTGGTCACTGATTGTCTTCAGTGTTCCTGGGTTAATGAGGGGAAAATGTGCCACCTCTGATTTTGTACATGAGCAGAAGTGTGTATTACCTGGACCTTTGGGAAGTGCAGAAGCAGGTTTGGCTAGAAGGCTTTCCCATGCTCCCCACCTCTCTGCCCCTTCCCTTCCCTCCTCTCCAAAATATTAGTTAACAGGGTAAAATAGACTTAAAATGTATCCTGTATTGGAGAGGAAAATATTTGTCTTTTTCACCCAGAGTTTGCCAGCAGTACTGTTCCTGTGGACCAGCAATTTATTAACACTGCAAAATCCATATCGACTGTAGACATTTTAAATTAGGCTCCTGTTTGGTATCCAGTTTTTTTTGGGTCTTGTTCAGCTGAACTTTTGGTGCTGGAGTTCCATTCGGTGTCTGTTGGTCAAGATTTGTTTAGTTAGCTTCTCTGTATGATTCTGATTCTGCCCTGCTCCCCTCACTTTCACTGTGGTTTCTGAAACAGCGATCAGTGTCCACTATTTCAAAGCGTTATTTTCTTCAGCAAGTTAAGCCATTTTTAAGTTGCTCAGCAGGTCTGACAGTGTCTGGGAGAGAGAAACAGAGTTAACTTTCGAGTCTGATTTGACTCTGCTTCAGAACGTTCCAAGGCCTGGTCTTTGGAAGAGTCATTTGAGTTTGAAACATTAACTCTGTTTTTCCTGCTCCCCACTGATGCTGCCTGACCTGCTGAGTTCCTCCAGCATTTTGTTTTTATTTCAGATTTGACAAAGCTGACCCACACTTTGAGTACATTGTCCAAGTATCTGAATTTAGGCAGGCAGTATATCCAATGGGGCATGACCTTAGAGCTGATAGACTCTTTCCAACAAGGATCACTGATAGCTTTCTGGACCCTAAACTTATTCTCTGCTTACTTCAAGAAAATGAATCCAAGCACAGTGCTTGCTTTGCCACCCTGGTTCGGAACAGATTAGATTAGATTACTAACAGGCCCTTCGGCCCAACAAGTCCACACCGATCCCTCCGAAGAGTAACCCACCCAGACCCATTTCCCTCTGACTAATGCGCCTAGCACTATGGGCAATTTAGCATGGCTAATCTACCTGACCTGCACATCTTTGGACTGTGAGAGGAAACCAGAGGAAACCCATGCAGACACGGAGAGAATGTGCAAACTCCACACAGATAGTCACCCAAGGCTGAAATCGAACCTGGCACCCTAGTGCTGTCAGGTAGCAGTGCTAACCACTAAGCCACCGTGCCACCGTAACGTAGAGTCAAACAGCACGGAAACAGACCCTTCGGTCCAACTCATGCATGTCAACCAGATTTCCCAAACTAAACTAGTCCCGTTTGCCTGAATTTGGCCTATATCTCTCTAAACCTTTCCTGCTCATGTTCCTGTCCAAATGTCTTTGAAATGCTGTAACTGTACCTGCATCTACCACTTCCTCTAGCAGTTCATTCCACATACAATCGACTCTCTGTGTGAAAAAGTTGCCCCTCAGGTCCCTTTTAAATCTTTCTCCTCTCATCTTAAAAATATGGCCCCTAGTTTTCTTTACTCCAGGGAAAAGACCTTTGCTATTCATCTCCTCTTATGATTTTATAAACTTGTATAAGGTCACCCTTCAACTTCCTACACTCCGCGGAAGTCCCAACCTACCCAGCCTCTCCCGATAAGCTAATCCCTCCAGTCCTGGCAACATATGGCTCAGTTACAAATGTCTTCACCAGCGGACTCATGGAAGTGCACAAGTTGATGATCCAAACCCTCGTCCCCTCCCTGTTAAGCTTCATTAAAAAGAGTAGGGGATGGTGTGGATCCAGTTTAATCTTATTTGTTCTGGTGAGAGTACATACTGTTGTAGTTGGTAATACCTTGAAAGGTGAGGTTTTCAACTGAATGGCATGAAAGCCCATGGTTCAGCTTGTTATCACAATCTACAGATTCGATGATTTCTGTTGCCAGTTCTCACGAGGAGAGAATGTGTCAGGAGAGCGTGTGAGCAATAACTTTATTTCTGTTTAGCCTGTCATAAAACTGTGCTTCTACTATCCCTCATCATTGTAGCCTGACATTAGCCCTTTCAAGAGCTTCTTGACTGCATCATGAAGGGGTTAGTGTTTTTGTGGTTGCATCATCACTCTGTGATGAAGTTCCTGCCTGGGATTGAAACGTTGGAATAGCTTGTGTGCATCATAATATTCATTTTCCCCAGGCGGCTGTGATTTCAGACAGCGTTGACCTGTTTGGCAAATTATTCCACGTTGCACCTCAATAAACCAGAAGGCTTGTTTAATTTCATCCCTGTCTCAAGGTGGACATTTATATTGTATAGGTGCCCCAAAAAAAAATTATGTAGAGTGAAGAGCTTTAAGTGATGGTGAAAGAACATAAACTGTTGAGTTATATGGAACGGCAACTGCATTCACGAATGTACTGTATTTAAACAGAATCAGCGATCTTAATTTCTTAAGAGGGCTACATGTGTGTAACAAGAGACTGTTGAACTGTTTTAAGTTGATAGGTAAATAGCTTAAGTTAAATAGTTTAACGTTTCATTACAGCAGTTTGTATTACTGGTTAAAAAAAGTTCCTGAAGAAGGGCTTATGCCCGAAATGTCGATTCTCCTGCTCCTGGGATGCTGCCTGACCTGCTGCGCTTTTCCAGCAACATATTTTTCAGCTCTGATCTCCAGCATCTGCAGTCCTCACTTTCTCCTAAAAAAAGTTCAGCATGGTTTGGACTCTGGTGAGACGACTTCAACCCTTGAGGAGGAAGTTAAACTCGAACTGTTTTAGGAGGAGATTTCAGTTGAAAAGGTTGGGAGAGTTGCACAAAGCTGTCCCGAACTTCTGAATGTTTGCATTAATTGACTCTTCTTTGGAGAATTGAAGAGGAAGTAGGGAGAGAGCTTTTGCTTTTTATTTTCAGGAAAATAAAAAAAAATGGGGATACTGGAAATCTTTGTAGTTAGACTTTCTTTAGATTAGATTCCCTACAGAGTGAAAACAGGCCCTTCGGCCCAACCAGTCCACACCGACCCGCCAAAGAGTAACCCACCCAGATTTCCAGGATCCCCTTTTTTTTATTTTCCTGAAAATAAAAAACAAAAGCTCTCTCCCTACTTCCTCTTCAATTCTCCAAAGAAGTGTCAATTAATGCAAACATTCAGAAGTTCGGGACAGTTTTGTCCAATTCTCCCACCCTTTTCAACTGAAATCTCCTCCTAAAACAGTTCGAGTTTAACTTCCTCCTCAAGGATTGAAGTCGTCTCACCAGATTCCAAACCATGCTGAACTTTTTTTAGGAGAAAGTGAGGACTGCAGATGCTGGAGATCAGAGCTGAAAAATGTGTTGCTGGAAAAGCTCAGCAGGTCAGGCAGCATCCCAGGAGCAGGAGAATCGACGTTTCGTGCATAAGCCCTTCTTCAGGAACCATTTCCCTCTGACTAACGCACCTAACACAATTTAGCATGGCCAATTCTCCTGACCTTTGGATTGTGGGAGGAAACCGGAGCACCCAGCAGAAACCCACACAGACACAGCGAGAATGTGAAAACTCCACACAGACAGTCACCCGAGGCTGGAATCGAACCTGGGACCCTGGTGCTGTGAGGCAGCAGTGCTAACCGCTGAGCCACCGTGCCGCCCCTCTGAAACAAAATCAGAAATTGCTGTGAAACTCAGCAGGTCTGGCAGCATCTGTGGAACGAAAACAGCGTTAATGTTTTGAGTCTGGTGACTCTTCATCTGAGGAAGGTCTAGTCTATATATCAATATACAGAAGACGTATTTACAGTGGTCCCCCCCGTAACCGCGGGGGATATGTTCCAAGACCTACCGCAGAAGCCTGAAACCACGGATAGGAGCAAACCCATTCATTGAAATGGGAAATTTACCTTCCTGGCAGGCCCCCTGTCCCTGGTTCCGGAATGTTCCCTGTAATATGTTTGGGCCATGGTAAACTGCGGGTAACTGAAACCGTGGAAAATGATTCTGCAGATACAGAAGTTGCCCTTTAATGTGTTTTTTTTAAGATGTGATAATTGATCATTTGTGTACACTTGGTGCACATAAACTTGGGGCTGGGAGCCAGAGTCATTCAAGAATCCTCATTGACAGAGGCAGGGATTCATGTTTCAAATATATTGCTCTTCAGTCTTGGATGAACTAGTTTTCTCCAGTTCAACATTGGTAAAGGCCAAAGCCACTGTCTGCAATCCAAAAATACACTTTAAACTCTTGTCCTCAATTCCCCACTCCATTACCATTTTTCCAAGCTCTTGGCAGCTTTGGCACCAAATTCAAAGCTGGACTCAGTGTCTAACCCTATATCTTTCCTATGGCAAAGATTGCTTACATTTGCTGCTGTTCTGCCTCTGTCCAACTGTTGTTGAATACTTCAGCCATGCCTTTGTCAGGTTTAACAATTAGATTATATTACTTACGGTGTGGAAACAGGCCCTTCGGCCCAACAAGTCCACACCGATCCTCTGAAGAGCAACCCACCCAGACCTATTCCCTTTCACCCAACACTACGGGCAATTTTGCATGGCCAATTCACCTAACCTGCACATCTTTGGACTGTGGGAGGAAACCCATGTAGACAAGGGGAAAATGTGCAAACTCCACACAGACAGTTGCCCGAGGCAGGAATTGAACCCGGGTTTCTGGCACTGTGAGACAGCAGTGCTAACCACTGTGCCACCGTGCCGCCCACGGTATGCAGTTTACCACAATGAGCCCCCATTCATTTAGAACTGACAATGGAAAACAAATACTGCAGATGCTGGAAATATGAACTAAAAACAAAATGTTTCAAATGTTCAAAGCGTCAGAGAGTATCTGTGGACAGAGGGATCTTTCAGTCCTTTGCCTGCTACACTGATCCAATGCAGATCAGTTGAACCTTGAATGATAGCACCTCAACTTGAAATGAGGTGTTGATCATAAGCATCTCACATTTTGCAAACAGTACATACTGGTAACAATTCTGCTGTTGTAATTTACTCCTCTTCTAGACCTAGTTTTAGTTCCCATTACCACCTTTCTTTTGATTTGTTCCTTCATTATCTCTTAATCATTCCTACCCATCATGCTAATGCAGGCCCCTTCTCATTTCCTCCCATCTGGCATTTCCTTCCTGCTGTACTTGCTTCCAACCTGTTACATCTCTAACCTTCTCCAGTTCTGTGAAAAACCATCAACCTTGACAGTATCTACGCAATAGTTTCTAGACTCAATATTTTAACCTTGCTTCTTTCTCCATACCTGATCTGTTGCATTTCTGGTATTATTTATTCTCATTTTAGAAATTTACATGACAAAAGGAAGTAATTTGGAAGTAATTGTAACTGACAAGCAATCATTCAACCCAAAACCAGTTCACCCAAACTGCACTGGGAGCAGTGTCTGGGTCAGTCATATAACTAGAGCTCAAAGGACTTAAAGCTAAATAGATGAGGAAGGTTGAAGTGAGTGAGATTTAGAAATCTGATTGCTGGCTACTCTTGAAGGCAGGGTAAGGGACATCGACCCTTGGGTTTCTCCATCCCTGTGAAGGCATATTTTTGGCCACTTGAATACCTAATGGCCCTTTGCAAAGGCACTTGTTGGTTGTCCACCTGGCATACCAGTCCCCTATGACTCCAAATAGATTACCAATTATCCATTCTCTCTAAAACAATCACAAATTTCCTATAACAACCATTATAGGACAGATAGGAGAAAGTGAGGACAGCAGATGCTGGAGATCAGAGCTGAAAAATGTGTTGCTGGAAAAGCGCAGCAGGTCAGGCAGCATCCAAGGAGCAGGAGAATCGACGTTTTGGGCATAAGTCCTTCTTCAGGTAAGGGCTTATGCCCAAAACGTCGATTCTCCTGTTCCCTGGATGCTGCCTGACCTGCTGCGCTTTTCCAGCAACACATTTTTCAGCTTATTATAGGACAGATGCAGTAATCCAGCTGTAGCCTGACCAGTGTTTTATGGAAGCATAACTTCCAAGCTCTTATCCCCTGTGTCTTTATCCTGTAGCCCATGTTTTGGAATTTTTCCCCTAAACTGCTGCATTTGCCCACCATTAAGCAAATAAATTCTTTGACAAAACCTTAAACAACTCTGCTTATTATTGGTTTTTAATCAACACTTAGGAATATCATAGAGACTTAAGGAAAACTGTTTTAAAGACACAATATAAATAGTGTTGTACATACTATGTGCCAATATTAAGTCGAGTGACCAATATTAAAACTCTGTTGTATTTTAGACCTCTGTTAATTCATAGATATATATCCACATTTTCATGGAACAGCATCAATGACACACAGAAAATACTTAAAAACAACTTCTTTGATGTTGCATTTACCATGGCTTACACATTAGGTGAGGGAATTAAATGTAATATCTCCACATTTGCAAACGACACAGCTGATGTGAGAGAGTGAACTGGGAAGAGGATGTGAAGCTGCCTCAATGTGACTTGGACAAGTTGAGTGAATGGACAGATGCATGGCGGATGAACTATAATGTGGATAAATGGGAAGTTATCCACTGACAGCAAAACCAGGCAGACATACTATGATCTGAATGATGATAGATTAGGAAAGGGGAAGGTGCAGTGTGAACTGGGTGTCCTCATGCACCAGTCACTGATGGTACCTATGCAGGTACAGCAGGTGGTGAAGAAAGGATACGGTATGTGACCTTCATAGAGATGATTGGAGTACAGGAGTGGATGTCCGACTGAAATTATACGGGGCCTTGGTGAGACTACACCTGGACCGTGGTATGCATTTTGGCCTCCTTATCGGAGGAAGGATGTTCTAGCAATAGAGGTAGTGCAATGAAGGTTTATAGACTGATTTCTCGGATGGCAGGACTAGCATATGAAGAGATACTGTATTATTAGGACTATATCCACTGCAGTTTAGATAAATGAGGAGGATCTCATACAAACCTATAAAATTCTAACAAAACTAGACAGAGTAAATGCAGGAAGGATGTTCCCAAAGGCAGGGTAATCCAGAACCAGGGGTCACAGTCTAGGGATATGGGGTAATCCATTTAGGACTAAGATGAGGAGAAATTTGTTTATCTAGAGAGTGGAGAGTCTGTGGAATTCTTTGCCACTGAAAGCAGTTGAGGCCAAAACATGTAATGTTTTAAGGAGTTCAGTATAATTCTGAGGGATCAAAAGATATGAGGAAAAAGCGAGAACAGGGGACTGAGTTGGATGATCAGCCATGCTCATTGAATGGCGAAGCAGGCTTGACAGGCCAAATGGCCTATTCATGCTCTCCTTTACCATGTTTCTATTTTGCTTTCTTTGGTCCCAGTGGGATTTTTGATCTTCATTGCAAAGTGGCGAAGACTTGTGCTCAGCTATTGGTGTGGATACAGAGTTTACTTTTACTTGAGTAATTGTCAAGCAGTTTCCTTTGATCAAAATGTGTGGAATCAATGAACTTCTGTCGTAATAAAAGACTGGAAGTACAGCCCTGTTTGAGTCTGTGAGCTCTTTTTCCTTTAGCCAAAAGGGAAGATTCAGATGGTATCATGTGCATAAACCTCTCCCGTCAACTTACTTACCTGAGCAGTTTATAGATAGAGTCAGAATGTTTTAAACAGCACAGTCCTCGACCATTACATCTGAGAAAATATTATTACTGACATATGTATCACTGACCCTAATCTATTTGGTGAAAGATTGGGTCCCAAATTGCAAGGGTAGATTTGTGAGCATTGTTGCAAGTTTAATTTTTAACGTTTGTATTGTACAATTTTATTACAGGAGATTAGAGAAATGGTGGCCCCTCTCCTAAAGAGCTTTCAGGCTGAGGTAAGTTTTTCAAAGTATTTTAAATGTTCACAACAGCAATTATTCCATTAAGTGAAGGCCTGCTTGTCGCAAGTTTATGTCTTTCCAAAGATAAGCTTTCTTGTAGGGCTACAATGAACACACTGCAGTTGCATTTGATCTGATCTGGCCTCACAATCTGTTGTAGATGCAGTGATGGGATTTTTAATTCAGTGGGATATTTGGATCTGATAAGTCAATACTTAAGGTAGCTTGAGTAACTTAAGAACTAGACATGAGTAACGGCACACTGAAAGGTTCAATAGACATTTATTACAGTTCCTGGAATTTGAATATTCTACAGTCACTGGGGATTTCAGGATTTGGTTTATAGTACTGACCGTTTTGGTTACAAACTGTGGCATGCTTCCTTCAGCACATCATGCTGCAAGTGGTCAAATAAGCTGGAGGCTGACAGCTTAGTGCTATCAGGTCATAGACCATGGTGGTGATAGCATGAACGTATCTCTTCAAGGTATGTTTGCATACTATCAGGCATAATGCAACATCCCCTTTTTTCCAAAGGAAAAAAAATCCAAACATATATACTAGTTGTACCTAGGTGTGTGTTACCGATTCAATAATTATGCAAGGGTGTAAGCACAGTAAACATGATTGGCAATTCAAACTTTCATATAACATTCTGGAGATTTGATAACTTGTCTTGATCTGCTGATCACTTGTCCACCTAAAGAGGTACATGTTCTTCTCGATTGTTCTTGATTGACAACTTTGTGTCTTGCTACTGGTAACTGTGACTCAGTGCAATCATCATTGTTAGAGTTTACCTCCTCACTCTCTGCATGTGTGATTGGTGTATTGTATATTGATCTGAACGGCCTTCTGTTTCTTCACAATGGCTTTGTATGATCTGGACTGTTTGCTAGTGTCCAGGTATGTATGGCTGAATTTCTGATGTGCACTCACTTTCTACTACATAGCTATAGTCATTGTCCACCTTCTCATTGGTCGTGCATCTCTCATTCTCCTCTGAAGTTAAAGAAGAATGTCGTGTTTCTCAGAATCAAGAGGCACTTGATTGCTCGACAGGATTGTTCGCATTTGCCTTCCAAGTGTGGGTTGTGCTGGGGATGATATTGCTTTCTCCAACATGTCCATGCCACTTTTCCTGGCAGACTCATTGAAGAGTGTGGTGCTGGAAAAGCCCAGCAGGTCAGGCTGCATTCGAGGAGCAGGAGAGTTGACGTTTCGAGCATAAACTCTTCATCAGGATTCCTCTCCTGCTCGACTCTTCTGCTGTGTTATGACTGATCTCCAGCATCTGCAGTCCTCACTTGCTCCTAGTTTGGACCCATGTATAGGTTTCCAAGTCAGGATGATGAGTGGCTTGGAGGGTAACTTTCATATGGTGGTGTTTCCATACATCTGCAGCCCTTAGCTTTGCATTGATAGTGATTGTGAGTTTAGAAATAGCTGTCTAAGGACCCCTTGTAACATTTTGCAGCGCAAATTGTGAAATCTTGTGCTTGCTGCTGCTACTGAGTGTCGGTAGTGGAGAGTGTGAATGTTTGAGGAAGTGTTGTCGATCAACCATTGTGGTTATGTCAGTGGAGGCTTGAGACTTGGCCAAATGATCCAGCCACAAGTTCAAATCCCACTGCAGCAGCTGGGGGATTTAAATTCAGAAAATTAGACTGCCAGATTGTTGTAAAAACCCAGCTGGTTCAGTATTCTCCTTTACTACCAGATTCTTGTTCTTACCGGCTGTGGCCTAGATTCAGACAAACAACAATGGTGTTCACTCTTGCCTACCTCTCAAATGGATTAGTGAGATACTCCACTGTAATCAAGGTGGCTGTCGAAGGCAAATAGGCAGGGGTGATCTAATTACTGAATAATCTAACACAGATTAGCAAGGGCTGGCCTTGCCCATGATACTCACATCCTACGTGTGCATGAAAAGTAATCCTCCTCCTATGAAGCTCTAGTCTGTACTCCACACAAATGCACCATCTACTGGTTTGTCATTTACTGTGATTCACATGATCGCCTCATTATCTGCTCTACACACATGTTCCTTTCTTTAGACTAATCCTACAGAACCTTTAAAATCATACCTGAGAAGATTGCTAATAAATATTGCAATTTTCTCTCTCTCATGACTCTCCTCAACTTGGTCTGTAATTTACATTTGTTCCTGTTGATTAACTTAATCTTGCATCTGATGTTTCAACGACTATAAACCTTCAGCATTGCTGTTGTCTGTGATGTTGACTCAGTTCCTTTAAGTATCTGCCTTTTGTCTGTGCTTTACTCCTTGCATATTATAGCAATTGCTAACTCTAAGATAAGTTTCAGGGTAAAGCAAATAAATTAAAATTTTTGAAAGATAATTACTTTTATTTAAGCATCCTTTTTTTTGGAAGAGTAAGCAATCATCCACATCTAGATTACTTACAGTATGGAAACAGGCCCTTCGGCCCAACATGTCCACACCGACCCATTCTCCTACATTTACCCCTCCACCTAACACTATAGGCAACTTAGCATGGCCGATTCACCTAACCTGCACACTTTTGGACTGTGGGAGGAAACCGGAGCACCCAGAGGAAACCCACACAGACACGGGGAGAATGTGCAAACTCCACAGAGACTGTTGCCTGAGACGGGAATTGAACCCAGGTCTCTGGCCCTGTAAGGCAGCAGTGCTAACCACTGTGCCACCATGCTGCCCATCTACCTCTTTCACTATTTGTCCCAGATTTTTAGCACAAGATTGTAATTATTAGTTAACAACTAAATGTTGTAAAAAACGTTTCACCTTCACTTGGTGTTCCTTGTCGTCCCAAATCAAATCAAATAGTTTTGCCCCAGCCTTAAAGAAAAACACTAGGAACTGCTTTAAGGCTGCAGTGCAAACCCAGCCATGGAAACATTTAAGAAGGCTCTTTTTTAAGAAAATAAAATGGGACCTGTTCTGCCTAACAGGGAACATTCCCAGAGTTTAGGTGGTGTTCTGTGCATCTTACTTAAAAGATAAGTTGATATCTGAGGTTCTTGCTGTCACCATGGGTCATTTATGACACTTGCACCACACTTGTAGACTATGTAGCATTTCTCTTCATTATCTATTGAACTGTATTATATTTATAGAGTCATAGAGATGTACAGCACGGAAACAGACCCTTTGGTCCAACCTGTCCATGCTGACCAGATATCCTAAATTAGTCCAATTTACCAGCATTTGGCCCAAATCCCTCTAAACCCTTCCTATTCATGTACCCATCCAGATGCCTTTTAAATGCTGTCATTGTACCAGCCTCCACCACTTCCTCTGGCAGCTCATTCCATACATGCACCAGCCTCAGCGTGAAAACATTGCCCCTTAGATCCCTTTTAAATACGATGAAAGGAAAGCATTTGTTTTTGCAACTGGCCCACGTTTTTATGTAATTTCTGTCCTGCCATTTGCTAGGCTCATCATTTTCCACCATTGGTGCTTGCCCAGTAACTTACACAGCACCAAATTCAGTCACGCAACCTGTCCTGGTGCTTTTTGAATTCTAAATCATTCGTCCCAACACCACAACCTGCAGTGGAACAATACACCATATTTGAGCTGGTCTTGTGTGGGAAAGTTACAGTTTTATAAGTTTGATCCTTTTTAATTGGATGAAATAAGTTTGAAGAAGGTCTTAGTCTTTGTTAGATTATCAGTAATTAGATTGATGTATATGTATGTGATTATAATTTGCACTTGAGATACAGTGTTGTTTAAAATGACACTCAGTGATTGCAGGAGTTAGTGAACGCAGTCATTTTATATCAAAAGAACAAAAGTGTTGCAATTGCTTGTTGATTCAGCCTCATCTAGAATATTAGTTACTGTCCAAAAAAGCAACTCTTGTGGGCTCATACAATAAATGTATTGGGGTGCTGCTTTACTGATGGGTCTCCACATGATGTCCTATTTGAAAGGATAAACTGCTGTTGTATTGCTGATATATTGCCGACTCAACAGCTGCCAAAATTACTCAGGAATGGGTTAGATTTGATTTATTTACAGCTTCACCTTCTAATACTAGCAGAGTCAAGATCTGGAATTGCTTGTCCTACTCTACAGTAGGGTTGCTGCATCTCAGACTTATTGATGTGTACATTCATTCCTGTAATAATTTGTAGAACTTCCTGCATAGAAGAGACCATTGTGTCTGTTCTGAAGATAAGCTTTTCAACTGGAGTTTCTTACTCTAAACTTCTTTGTCAGCTTGCTGTAGCTTGTTCTGATTCTTGTACCCAGGCCCATTTAAAAGTCCTGCCCTTTAATGTTTTACCAAAAAAAAGTCTTCGATGCTTTTAAAAAATGCTTGCTATTTCACTATATGTGTTAACATAAATTTTAGGACTTACATTGTTGGATTACTGTTGCATGACTGATTTCACAACCATCCACAATCACTGCAGTTATTACATTTTGCGGTTTGATTGACTATTGGTTGTAGCAGGTTATACAAATGGTTACCTGATTTGGGACTATGAATTCAAGTACATTTCATAAGGCCTTATCAACTTGTAATTATGAGGCTTTATTCAGTTGAAGCAATGTAAAAGTGGTGATTTAATTTTTAAAAATATTTCAATATAGGGGTCTGCAATAGTATTAGGACTTTACCTAGTAGAACTTCATCTTATCTCATCTCTGCATGGGTCCTGAGGTCTGCTTACAGTGGAGGTGAGTTGGCTTGGAAGGCAGAGTAATGGGTGGTGGTTGGGGACCCTGGATTGACATAAGTTGACACTATGTTCATGTGGGGCATGGGTTGACATGACTTGGCACTATGGAAAAAAGTGAGGACTGCAGATGCTGGAGATCAGAGCTGAAAAATATGTTGCTGGAAAAGCGCAAGGATGCTGCCTGACCTGCTGCGCTTTTCCAGCAACACATGACTTGGCACTATATTCATTAATGGAATGGATTGACATGAGTTGGCACTAAGTTGCAATTAAGGGCAACTAGGAATGGGCAGTAAATGCTGGCCCAGTCAATGATGCCCACATCCATGAATAAATAAATCAAAATTGTCATTTAAGCCATGAAGGGCCACATGGAACAGTTACAGGAGAGTAGGTTGACATGGAGTGTAAGTGTGTGAGGGCGGTGGAGGAGGGTAAGGGGTAATAGCAGTTTGATTGGTTGGGGGGAGAGTGGCATGGATTAGTTTGAATGAGCAGGGGGAGTGCCTGGAGTTGTCACATCTGGAGAGATGTTTCATTTTATATTTTCTATTAATTTTCAAAATAAGGACACAGCGCTGTGTTCTGAAGGCAGGATTTCCATCCAGACCAGCCTGCTGCCTGGCAGCCTCCTCCTTCCAGGGTCACCCACCCCAAGGTCTGTCCCCGCAGCCCCCCTCCCCACCCCCAGCAAACCAAGCCAGTGGGAATTCTCCGGTCTGTCCAGCTAGCCTGTGAGTAAAGCTCCATGCATTCCTCAGTCTGGACTCTAGAATCTTAGCCAGCACTGAGACTGCATGTCGTTTTATTTTAGTTGGTGCTTTTTTTTGCAGTTTTCAGGACAGTATGGGAGAGGGGGTGGGAATGTAACATTTGTTATCCTTCAGGCCTTTTGCGAAAATGAGGACTCATGCTTCTGCAACCACCTCTCACCTCCCAGCTAATCCATCCCCAAAATCACATTTATTCAGGGACTGGACTGTATGGACTTGCTCTCTTTTCGTATTTTGATTCCTATTAATTTTTCAAATTTGGCTTTCTTTTGAATATCTGTCACCAGTATTGGCTGTGTCGTATCTTTTTGGTCATTCTCAAAGCCCAGCTGTCATCTTCCTCTTGAGAACTGAGGCCAAATAATTACTAACCATCTCTGCCTTCCAACCATTGTCCCTGTTTCTCTTTCTCTTTCTCTCACACACACACAGATCTCCCTCCCTCTCTCCCTTTCTGTTTCACACACTCTATCTCTCCCTCTCTCTCTCTCTCTCTCACACGCACACGCGCACACACACACACACCCTCTCTCTCTTGCACGCACACACACACAGACCTCTCTCTCTCACACACACACCCCACTCTCTCACTCACCCACAGACCTCACACACACACACAATTTGATGAACATTTGTGGCACTTACCGGATAGTTATTAAAGCTGTGCATCATTAACCTGGAGCAACAAAATAAAAAAAGCTCATTATTAATAGAAAAAGGTAAAATTAAGCTGAACAGACTTCAAAAGGACAAACTGCAATCAATTACTGTAATTTATTGTAGTCATTAATTTCAAACATTCTTTGTACCACAGTACTATTTACAAAGGAAAGTGAAGTTTATTGTATTAATCTGTCTGGAGCTCGTGAGTAAATTAGCTGTGGTTAGTGAAGTTTAAGCTAGTGCAGAGAATTAGTTTCACCAACATTCCCGCTAAAGTTTCTTCTTCATGCTTAATGTGCTACAAACTCCTCTGGGCACTACTTTGCTGGCCTGGGCAGTTTATATTTTGAAAGCTAAATGAAAATGCTGACACACTGTCAGCTGAAATTGTGAATTTATTTCGATCTGTGGAGTGTCCTAGAGGAAACATTGAGAGTGATGGTATGAAGTAAGTTGCAGTCCAGTTTCATATGAAGATCTTATTTTAACTGGGTTTATAATTACTCTAATGGAAAGACGAACTGATAGCATAATAAATATTCTCGTTGGAAAGTAACGTGTAATCCAAAAACATAACTATGAATAGAAGATAAACAGCACTTTATGAAGATAAATGTATCTTGCAATGTGTATTGAGTTGAGGAATCAGTTGACATTCATGTGAAGATTACCTATACTGTATTTACACTGGATGGATTCTGTCAAAATACCAATTCACATTGTTCCATCTTTAATTTATTAGTTCTTTTAAGATCCAGCTTTCATATTGGCCCCTAAAGGCTCTTCTACACTTAAAAACAGCAGCTGAGTGTAAACATATGGTTCCTTTGATGTCAGCTGCGGATACTAACACAACCTCATTGACTTACCTTGTACTGACAGTATGAAATATGGCCTTGTGCACATTGTTGGAGACTCAGAATCATTGCAGCACAGTAAAATACCATGCAGCCCATCAAGAGATGCCAGCCTTCTGCAAGAGCAGTTCGGCTAGTCCCTGTGATGCTACAGATTGTTATCTCCAACAGCATATCCAAGTCCCTTTTGATGGTCACAGTTGAATCCGTCCCCACACATTTTCAGGCAGTGTGTTCGAAACGAATCCCACTTGCTGTATTTAAGAAGTTTTCCACATATCATCTTTGGTTCTTTTGCTAATTACCAGAAATTCATGTCTTTTGGTTCTTGATAACAACCTAATGGGAATCTTTTTTTTTTGTATCCACTTTTTTGTATCCATTTCCATTACATCCCATTGCAAACCTCTCTATTCTGGAGAAGCTGGGATTGCCTCTCATTAATGTGTCCACATAACTTGGTCTCTTATCTGGAGAATTATTTCTGTAAATCTTTTCTGTACCTTCTCTAAAACGGTCATATCCTTTCTCAAGTGTGGTGCCCAAAATTGGACACAGTGCTCCAGTTGCATCCGAACTAGCATTGTTTAAAGGTTCATCCTGATAGTTATCAGGTAGGTGCTTCAAGGCACAGGGTATTCATTGCAACAGGAGTTGAGGTCAGAAGCTGTGATATCTTACTGCAGTTATCCAGCCTTGATGAGACTGCAAGGATTACATGCAGCTTTGGCCTCCCCATCCAAGAGATACTATATTTGTCAAAGATCGAGTGCCCTGAAGGTTCACTAGGGTGATACTGATAATGGCAGGACTGTTGTATGCAGAGAGATTGCTTTGACCTGGCCTGTATTCACGAGAGTTGAGAAGGATGAGAGGTGGTCTGATTGGAATGTGTAGAATTCTAATTCAGCTAGGGTAAGTCAGATTGGGATGTCTGGTCAGCGTGGGTGAGTTGACTATTTCTGGGCTGTATAACTCTCTGACTCTGTGGCCAGATGACTAGATGCAAGGAGAGTGTTTCCAATGGGGATGTCTAGAATTAGAGGTCACAGTCTCAGGATATGAGATAAGCCATTTAGGAGGGAGATGAGGAAACATTTCTTCTCTCAAAGGGTAGTCAGCCTGTGGAATTTGCTACCTCAGAACACTGTGGAGGCTGGGTCATTGAGTATATCCATGAAAGAGATGGATATATGTTTAGATATTAAAGGCATCAAGAGGTATGGAGAGAAAATAGGAAATTGGCAGTGAGATAGAAGATTAGCCATGAAGGGCTGAATGACCCGATCCTGCTTCTGGTGTCTATGTTGTTCAGTAGTCACCAAGTTCCCCAACACCACATTATGTTAACATTTTCCCTGCTTTAACCTGCATAACCTGGCAGCCTCATCAAGGTAACATTACTTACCCTGACGACCCACCAAAAGCTCAGCTTTCTTTGACTTTTTTTACTTTTGGGACCAAACCATTGACTGACTGAGCATCACTCTTCAATGTCTCTATCATCATCCTCACTCTCCTCCTTCAACCCTATCACGCCTCCCAGTATTTACCTTTGCCTCAGTGTTCATTTCTATCTGATGACGTATCTGTGAACAGCTGTACCATATTTTGCCAACAGTAAAGATATTGTATAAAATATGAGTAGTGGTAGAAAAATCCATTGTCATTTTGAAAAGCAACAATATGGTTCTGTATTGGGCAAGAATTTTTCTCCTTCGCATATAAACAATTCGTCATAAAAATAGCTCCCTTTATAATTAATAAATTACAAACAGTTTTTTTGTGCATCTTTGGTTCCACTAATAGGAGCCTGTGCAGGTGAACTTGATTTTGGTTGTTCCTTAGTTGTATACTCTAACCAGTTGCAGTACATAATTTAGATAAGATTACTTACAGTGTGGAAACAAGCCCTTCGGTCCAACAAGTCCACACTGACCCTCCGAAAAGCAACCTACCCATACATTTACCCCTTCACCCAACACTACAGGCAATTTAGCATGGCCAATTCACCTAACCTGCACGTTTTTGGACTGTGGGAGGAAACCGGAGCACCGGGAGGAAACCCACGCAGACACGGGGAGAATGTGCAGACTCCACACAGACAGTTGCCTGAGGCAGGAATTGAACCCGGGTCTCTGGCGCTCTGAGGCAGCAGTGCTAGCCACTGTGCCGCCCTCTAAATGTGCAGCTTCCTTCAGGTAACAATATTTGGCATGGAAACTGTGCCAGGCTGCAGCATTGGTAATGGCAAACAAACCATAACGAACAAGTGGTTATATATTACTGTGTTTCTGGATTAGTGGTGCTGGAAGAGCACAACAGTTCAGGCAGCATCCGAGGAGCAGTAAAATCGACGTTTTGGGCAAAAGCCCTTCATCAGGAATAAAGGCAGAGAGCCTGAAGGGTGGAGAGATAAGTTAGCGGGGGGTGGGGGTGGGGAGAAA
>NC_057734.1:23894257-24013747 GCF_004010195.1 Chiloscyllium plagiosum | reverse complement strand
TCCCCACCCCCCCCCCCCACTAGCTTATCTCTCCACCCCTCAGGCTTTCTGCCTTTATTCCTGATGAAGGGCTTTTGCCCGAAATGTCGATTTTACTGCTCCTCGGATGCTGCCTGAACTGCTGTGCTCTTCCAGCACCACTGATCCAGAATCTGGTTTTCAGCATCCGCAGTCATTTTTTTTAGCATTGTTGTTGGCAGCTGTCCTGGTTTGCGATAAAATTTGCATTATTTATGAAGTTTCCTTACATTGTCCACACAGAGTAACTGAGAGTCAACTTCTTAGAAGCTTTTAAATTTTAAAAAGTATTAAGGTTTTCAGAGAAACCAGTGACTGGTATAAAGATTTTCTCTTTCTGTCTATCCTTGAAATTGGTGATGGTGTTTTTGTGACTTGTTCTGAGTGCTGGTGGATTGAGTGTGTTCTCTCAGTTGACAGGAGAATTTCCTGACAGTGCCTCAGGCACTGAATTTCTGAAAGCAGAAATGTACACATTTTAAAAATACCCACATTTGCTGCTGAGCTGAGAATTCTGATATTAAATGTCCTGGTCCTTTCTACCAGCGTTTCTACTGCAGCTCTCAAAGGATGTGCATTTAATGTCTTGTGCTAAAGTTGCACTTGCAATGTTAAGCCATTTCCCAAAATGCAATGTTTTAATAAGCCCGAGGAGTGAAATCTTGTTTTGTTTCTGGATTAAATGTAATGGGGGACTGGGGGGTGGGGGGAGGGGGGGTTGCTGAGGGGGATGAGGGGTGGTGGATAAAGTGGGAGGTACTTGTACTCAGGGCAGGGCAGATCATAGAGTCATAGAGTCACTGAGATGTACAGCATGGAAACAGACCATCCAGCTTGTCCATGCCAACCAGACATCCTTATTAAATCTAGCCCCATTTGCCAGCATTTGGCTCAGATCCCTCTAAACCCTTCCTATTCATGTACCCATCCAGATGCCTTTTAAATGTTGTAATTGTTCCAGCCTTCACCACTTCATCTGGCAGCTCATTCCAGACATGCGCCACCCTGTATATGAACAGTCCCTTTTAAATCTTTCCCCTCTCACCTTAAGTATTCTGATAGATATTCTTTAGGTGTTACCCATCTTTCCTTCACCCTCCTCCCCTTACAGACCAGGTGTCTCGCTAATACTCCCAAAGGGAGACCTGTTAAAGGACCCAAATAAGCATTTGGAGAAGCTTAAATCTTTAGTTTGTAAGAGAAATCAAAGTTAAGCTCTGGCTGTTAACATTGGTTAAATGAGGAATGTTCATTGCTACCTTAGCCTCATGCAATAAAAATAACTATGGTTTAGATATGGGGCTAGGCTGAGAACATGGAATGGAGGTTGAAGATTAGCCTCAATTATACTGATTGGTGGAGCACATTCAAGGTCCATTCTCGTCCTGATCCTATTCCTTCAGTTTTAACAATTACAATTGACAATCCATATCTTTCTCACAATAAAATCTGCCTGTTCTGTAACCCAGCTTTGTGATCCATATTGCTGCAGTTAGGTCAATTATATCCTTCCCTTATCTTTACATGGACCCAGTTGGGTCTCCTAATAACTAAAGGAAGTATGTAGCCAATGGCTGCATCACAAATCACCTTGTAGAAGTGGTGTCACACTGGAAGCAAATGGAAATTAGTTGTAGTGGGGAAGTAGCTGTTGAGAACCCTCTCAAACAGACCAGCTTTGAAATTTCAAACTAATTTCAGTGCCCTGCTGTTTTGACATTCAGCTTTCAGTGTTTGAAAAAAAATGCTGAGTATGTTGCCAGCTGTTTTTGATCATTTAAAATTGCTTCAGAGGTGGAAAGCCTAGGAATCTTGTTCCTTGTCGTCCATGTGCAGAGTTCAGCCTTCTTCAGCTTCCCTTTGATCTGAGTGGATGGTCAGAGTGTGTTTCCCACTTGCATTGCTATGAACAGGTATAGTGTGCAATAGTTCCACTGCACGTCAAACAGTATGTACATATTGCCCCCTTTTCTTTGTCTAATTATTGCATTTTTGATATTTTGAAAGTCCTTTGGTCCTTTTTGTATCCTTTTTCTCTTATCTTTGTTTAGGTTCCTTATTCTGTCTGTCTGCTGTTCTCCCATTGATTCTTAATAGAAACAGTGTTTTCTCTATGCTTCCCTTGAATCCTCTCTCTCTCCCCTTTTTGGTGTGATTTACTTATTCCTCTCTCTTTATTCAGCTTTGCTATCCTATTTCCTCTTTCTGGTTACCTTCTCTGATTTGTTACTTTTTTGTGTTTTCTATCACTGGCCAAAGTAGCTTAATACTATGGAGATGAAGCCTGCCGTGAAAACAAAGCTTTGTGAATTCCTCATTTCAAATTACAAAGCAAATAAAATAATCCATTCAGCCATGATGAACACAGACAATGTAAATGGAAGTGTGGAGCTGTAACCTAAGGCTCCCAACAATTGTGAACATGGTGCTCTGATTGTTTACATTGAGGATTCATGGAGACATACCCAATGATGGAGTGAATCATTAACGGTCCAAGAACATCACTATTTTCCTTTAGCTTGGCTATATGATGAACAACCTGGCTTAGATTTATCTTTGCTTTAACACAAAACAGAAGTATGCCAGAAGGTTTCAACAACATCACAATCATTTGATCAGATTTGAAATTCAAATCTTAATGCAAAACCAATTAAGAAATTTCACCTTGATATCGATCACAGAGATAAAGCAAGTCTATCTGACATTACACCACAATATAATATGAGTATATGGAATTGGTGTGACCTTCAGTGCGATAGGTGACAAGTTAGTTATATCACTGCTGTTACTGAGCTCAAGGAGCTGAATGGATTCCCCATGTACAGTGTTATTTGACTTTAGAAGTGTTTAGTTTTCCATTGTTGATTTACTGATGTTTATCAAAATGAATAGGGTCTTACCAACAGAATGTAGGTTCCTGAAAATGGGGTTTTGTCAATGAGTGAAGAAGAAGATTAACTTGGCAGAACAATGTTGAGAGTGTGGTGCTGGAAAAGCACAGCACATCAGGCAGCATCCAAGGAGCTAGAGAATCGACATTCGGGCATAAACCCTTCATCAGGAATGAGGCATGTGGGCCGGGGGGCTGAGAGATAAATGGGAGGGAGGTGTAGGGCTGCGGGGGAAGGTAATTGGGAATGCGATAGGTAGATGAAGGAGGGGGGGAAGTGATAGGTCGGAGAGGAGGGTGGAACGAATAGATGAGAAAGACGATGGACAGGTCAGGAGGGCAGTGCCGAGTTGAACTGGGATAAGCTGAGAGGAGGGGAAATGAGGAAATGGGGAAATATTAATCCTGTGTGGTTGCAGTATCCCAAGGTGGAATATGAGGCATTCTTCCTCCAGGCATTGGGTGGTTAGGGTTTGGCGATGGCCCAGGACCTGCGTGTCCTTGGTGGAGTGGGAGGGGAGTTGCAGTGTTCAGTGTAACGGGCAGTGAGTTGGTTGGTGTGGGTGTCCCAGAGATGTTCTCTGAAATGATCCAGAAATTGGCGTGCTGTGTCCTCGATGTAGAGGAGACCACATCAAGTGCAGCGGATACAGAGATGACATTGGTGGAGGTAAATTTCTGTCGGATGTGGAAGGATATTTTAGGGCCTTGGACAGAGGTGAGAGGGGGAGGTGTGGGCACAGGTTTTGTACTTCTTGTGGCAAGGGAAGGTGCCGGGAATGGGGTGAGGACAGGTGGGTAGGGGGTGCGTAGATCTGACAAGGGAGTCATGGAGGGAATGGTCTCTCCGAAACGCTGATAGAGGTGGGGAGGGAAATAAATCCCTAGTGGTGAGGTCTGTTTGTAGGTAGTGGAAGTGACGGAGGATGATGCGATGTAGATGGAGGTTGGTGGGGTGGCTGGTGAGCATCAGGGGAGTTCTGTCCTTGTTGCCTTGGGAGGGGTAGCGTTCAAGGGCAGCGGTGAGGGAAATGGAGGAGATGCACTAAAGGGCATTGTCAACCATGTGGGAGGGGGAATTGAGGTCTTTGAAGAAGGAGGCCATCTGGAATTTTCTAAGTTGGAATTGGTCATCCTGGGAAGAGATGCAGCGGAGGTGGAGGAATTGCGAATAAGGGATGGTGTTTTTACAGGAGGCAGGGTGGGAGGAGGGTTAGTCCAAGTAATGGTGGGAGTCGATGTGTTTGTAGTAGATGTCTGTGGTTAGTTGGTCACCGGAGATGGAGATGGACGGAAGCGCTGTTGTAGTTTGGTGTACCGACCTGTACACCATGGAAGCCAGATTCCAACTCAAAACTAGGGTTAGGCCCTCACCTCTGCTCTTGAACTCCACCCCATCCAACGCAACAAGGACAGACACTCCCTGGTCCTCACCTTCCACCTCACCAACCTCCGTATACATTGCATCATCCTCCGCCATTTCCGCTACCTACAAACAGACAATCAGGGATATATTACCCTCCCCACCTCTAACAACATTTCGAAGACACCATTCCCTCCACGATTCCCTTGTCAGATCCACAACACCATCACCCCACCAGCCTTCACCCCACTCCCGGCACCTTCCCCTGCCACTGCAGGAAGTGCAAAACCTGTGCCCACACCTCCTCCCTCACCTCTGCCCAAGGCCTCAAAGGATCCTTCCACATCCGACAGAAATTTACCTGTACCTCCACAAATGTCATGTACTGTATCCTTTACACCCAAAGTGGTTCCCTCTACATCAAGGTGACATGACGCCAACTTGCAGACCGTTTCAGAGAATATCTCTGGTGCACCTGCACCGACCATCCCCACTGCCCCATGGCTGATCACTTCAACTCCCCCTCCCACTCCACCAAGGGCATGCAGGTCCTGGGCCTCTTCCATTGCTGAAGCCTAACCACCCAATGCCTGGAGGAAGAATGCCTCATTTTCTGCCTTAGGACCCTGCAACCACATGAGGTTAATGTGGATTTCACCAGTTTCCTAATTTTCCCTCCCCGCCATTTTATTCCAGTCCCAAGCCTCCAACTCGGCACCGTCCTCTTGACCTGTCCATCATCTTTCCCATCTATCTGCTCCACCCTCCCCTCTGACCTATTACCTTCTCCCCATCTTCATCTACCTATTGCATTCTCAGCTCCCTTCCCCCTGCCCCATCCTCCTCCCATTTATCTCTCAGCCCACAAGCCGCATTCCTTATGAAGGGCTTATGCCCAAAACGTTGATTCTCCTGCTCCTCGGGTGCTGCCTGAACTGCTGTGCTTTTCCAGCACCACACTCTCAATTCTGATCTCCAGCATCTGCAGTCCTCACTTTCTCCTTGTTAGAACCATGACCTGAATGAAGTTTGTAAGTTCCATTAAGTCATAAATTCTCTCTTAAAGTTTCCTGCTGATTATTCTGTTGAATGAAAACAATTATTTACATGATGGAACAGCATAAGTTTTTAATCCACTGGGTCTTTATGGAAAATACTTTCCACTGCCTGTCATTTGATCAGTCACCTTGAAATGTGGCCAACAAATGTATTGGGCAGCACAATTGATTTAAGACATGGCTTGAGCAGCTAGAACTGTGTTTGTTCAGATTGAACCGAGTTCTAAGGAGATGTGATCCCACAGCAGAAAACTGGCCAAAGCTTGTCGTATCTATCAGCTTTACTCAATAAAGTGCTACAAAAACCCTGCATCTGAAAACGGGAAGAAAAGCACATTGGTGAGAAATAATTCGTTTCTGATGGAATGAAGGTTGGATTTGCATAAGTGGAGGAAGCAGCAGTTTTCACTTGATGCTGTATCTCACCTACAAAGCTGAAGAATCGTTCACATGCCATTGCTGACCCCCTTCACCTCTGTGAGAGTAAGAGGGTGCTAAACGGGAATATAAATTTGAAACTCATTGTAATGAATGTCAGAGTTTGAAGCACAGATGGGGATAGTCACGCGAGCAGTGTACTTTAATAATATGTCATGAAACTGGTGTTTAAACATCTATGTTTATGGCCTCTCAGTGCTAAACAATATGAAGACATAAATATGTTTAGTCACTGTCAACGTGACTTTTTGGAGAAGGGACACACACCAGTTTAATTTATTCCTTCTAAAGAGCCAGGAAGATAGAAATCCAGGTGAATTTCTATCAATAACAAAATCCTTTTCCTTTTTACTGCCTGAGCTGATTCAGAACAGAGCAGGAGTCTGCAGCAGCTTCTACATCTGACGAAATTAGCAAAATGCCCAGTGAATTCGCAATCCATTGTTTCTAGCTCCCCTTCCCTGCACACATGAGGATCTTGGAAATAATTTAGCTGAAACTTTGTTGAACCAGTGTATTTAATCTCCCGCTTACAATTTCTAGATATAAATTGGTGTCTAAAATTTCTAACCAACCCAAGCACTTTGTACGGCGCAAACAGGTGAATGTTCAAGGATATCCTAACTCAGTCAGGGAGCTCTTGCTCGGCAAAATTATTTCAAAGTCCTAAAAGTATTTATGCGAGGAAGATGTTGCTCTCCATAATGATGATCTAGAATGGACCACATTTCATTCTGCATGTTGTGCAAAGCTTGTGCATCTTTTCTGTGGTGCACTTTACGTGCCAATTCAGACTTTTACTAGCTATTAAAATGGGACTTAATAACCTATTTTCATTTAGAAATGATTCTGAAGTTGCTGTGACGCATGGTAATAATGACACATGGCTCAAACTGACAAAGGTAATTAATTAGGCTATTATGCATTCTACAATGATAATTGCTTTGCTGGAAAGGCACCAGCCTTGAAAAGCCCAAGTGTATGAGTGCAATCCATCACTGAGAGTGTTTTCAGCACAGCTGTGTTTTTTCACCTTGACTCATTGTACAGCATATTAGGAACACAAAAATTAATGATACATCAATAAATAATATCTATTACTTGGCATGTTGCAAGCTGTTGGAGGATTTAATGGTTATTAAAGCTGTTTAATAGTAATGGCATTTCTTTTCTGTTCCTCCTGAAATGGTTTGTTTGACACGAAATGTGTCTCTGATTCTGGAGCTGAAACATGTGTAATTTTCTGAAATTGAGGAACATGACTGAAACGTTGTGCTTCAGTGGCAGTGGCAAGGCTGTTCATTTTCTTCGGTGCCTGGTGCAGTGTAGCCTTCATCCTAAGTGCTGCAAAGGTGGAAAGCAATTTGTTGAGGTGGTCTGTGAATTACAAATGACCTCTCTGTATTGTCTGGATGACAGGGGCTTGATGCTTCTCTGAGAGGTTGTGTTTGACTGGAGCAATTCCTTCAGCTGCCAGAATGTCAAGGTTAGAAGTCAGTAATTTAACTGATAATTGCATAATCACCAGTTGTAGTAATTATAATTCATGATTACATAATTACTAATTACAGTTCTGCCAATCTAAATGGCTGGGATTTTCAGTAGATCCTCAGCTTTTTTCATATTGTGCCAGCGTTGATGGTTTTAGAGATCTGCCAGAAAATAATAATCGAATAGTTATGTTTTGCTGAGATTGAGACAGTTATTTGGGAGATTTGTTTTCCTGTTTGAGGTGGAATAACCCTCATGTAGCTCAGTTTTCTTTTCTGTAATTCTGTTTGAAGGAATACTTCATCTGGAATATAAATAACTTTGCCTTTTTCCACCATCTTGGTTTTGGCTTTGATTTATTGAAAATCAAATGTTGATGTAGAAAAGCTTTGATGACTTTGCATTTAAACAACATGATATTTGGATTCAAGTTTCTCATGGGTTATAAGATTTGATTTGTGAGCTGGAAGCAAAAGACAATTTTGAGAGCAGTGCAGTTGCCTTGTGTTCCAAGCCTTACTAATGAGCAGTAGGTCTGCAGATCTGATCATTTTTCAATGAAGAACAAATATATGTAAAGAATTAGTTAATGTCACTATTTTTCAACATGAATCTCCTTTGTTGCTACAATCAATAGAATAGGAAACTCAGGTCTGATGTTCCTGAAGTTGGCATGTTAACATTGAGAAGGATTTTGAAGTAGCATTTTATTGTTTGAATGAAATAGCATGGATTTTAATTCTTGTGTTTGTATTGTTATTTATCCAGTAACACTTATTTTCTTTTAATAAAAAGGCTTGGATAGTTGTTGAGGTTTGTCAGTGCAATATTTTAGGACCTATGTATTGAAGTATTGGGAGGGAGATGTTGAATTAAACTGCTCAGGAGATTATGTGTATCTCTTCTAACTGCGTATTGATGATTATTTTAAAAAAAAAACTAATCAAATATAATTTGAAGTCACAGAATGTGGGTATCTTAAAAAAAATTATGTTTTGATTTGAATAATGCATTCACAGTTGCAGAAGAGTACTCAAGAATTAGTTGAGGGGTGACCTAATAGAGGTTTATAAAATCATGAGGGGCATGGGTAGGTTAAATAGACAAGGTCTTTTTCCCCTAGGGTGGGGGAGTTCAGAACTAGAGGACGTAGGTTTAGGGTGAAAGGGGCAAGATATAAAAGAGACCTAAGGGGCAACTCTTTCATACAGAGGGTGGTGCGTGTATGGAATGGGCTGCCAAAGGAAGTGGTGAAGGCTGGTACAATGACAACCTTTAAAAGGCATCTGGATGGGTATATGAATAGGAAGGGTTTGGAGGGATATGGGCCAGGCTGGCAGGTGGGACTAGAATGGGTTGGGGTATCTGGTTGGCATGGACAAGTTAGACTGAAGGGTTTCTTTCCATGCTGTACATCTCTATGACTCTATGTCTTTTCTGTGATTTGTCTCTTCTGATAAGGCCAGATATATTATTACCAGATAATATTTTCATGCCTTTGCACAGGGGATTCATACTATGTTGTGTATTACACTTGTAACACTGTCTAATAATTGTAATAAAACTATGCCTGAGATATAACCACAATCTACATTTAACAGCTTAAATTTCAGAAATTGATTCCCTGAACCAAAACAATGATTGAAAACTTTGTTTGGTATTTATTCTCAAGTAGGAGAAAGTGAGGACTGCAGATGCTGGTGTACCAGAGTTGAAAAATGTGGTGCTGGAAAAACACAGCAGGCCAGGTAGCATTCGAGGAGGAGGAGAATCGACGTTTCGGGCATAAGCCCTTCATTCCTGAGAAGGGCTTATGCCCGAAACGTTGATTCTCTTGCTCCTCGGATGCTGTCTGGCCTGCTGTGTTTTTCCAGCACCACATTTTTCAACATTTATTCTCAAGTCTCTGCCACTCCCCAAAAATATGGCAAAATGTAATTGGTAAGTACTCTGTAATTTATCACGAAGAATTGAATTTCATGTTTAAAATTCAGGTAATGAACCTAGTTTCTCAACTTGAAGGTTCATTAGGTTTAAGCCACGTTGGTTTAATGGAGTGGTGTAACCTATTGACACATTCTCCAAATCCACACATGAATAGCCACTTGAGTGAGCATCCCAAGGGTGTCTGGAGGGGCCTATGGAATAGGACTGTAAAATGAGGAAAAGGGGCAAGGAGGTGGAATTTTATTACAATTATCATTGGAAATGGACTTGGAATGTTTTAAGGTAGTACAGTTGAAAACTTAATTGAGTAGGTTTAACATTTTTTAAGTTTTTTTTGAAAAGGCTGTTAGGAAACTTCATCTGCAGGTTGTCTGTCATTGAAATTATGTATGAAGGAGGCTTGAATACATTCAGTGTCAAAGTAATTATTTCTCACAGTATTTCCATGAAGATTGTATACCTTTTCAGAAAAATAATTAAATCTTCATTCTGCATTTTGCTTTTTCCATCATATTGTCAAATTAATTTGGATCAGTCAGTAAGCACAGTAATGGTGAAGTAAACCTCATAGCCCTGGTTGCTTTATTCAGGCTTTGTGTGGCTATAAATGCTTGTTTGGGTTGTTTTGTTCCCTAACATTGAACACTTTATAAAAGGAAGGAAAGCTTCATGCATGTTACCACATTGATGCTGTAAATCTGATTAATTCAAGCGCTCCATAAATATAATGAACTCTCGTTCTGTACATCATAGGCCTTTTATTGTAGACTTGATGTCTACGAGATGGATTTTTACATAAATGTAAGGTACATTTGAAGAAGAGCAGTATATCCGTGTCAGTCTGAAAATACATCAAATATATGCCTACATGAAAAGGTGCAGCATTCTGATAGTTCTGGAATGGAATTAGCCATGAGTCTTTGGACAGGCTTTATTTTGAACTAGTGGAGAATTTTTGAAGGACAATTGCGCATCCTCTCTTTACTTGCTCACCTTTACTTCCCTCTGGAATCCAGGTAAGAATCCTTCTTACTAAGGTCTCAGAGGCCCGCAGAGGAAAATGTTGGAACAAGTCGAGTGATCTTTTGTGAAATGGGCTCCACTTGTTTGGACATCAGCCAAGTGACAGCTGGAATTCCTGATGATGCCTCCTGATGTTGGCAGGTATTTTATGCTGTAGCCCAAGATATCAGTGGGTCTAAGCTGAGGTTGGTGAACAAATGCAGACAAAATATTATATAAGACTTGTTGGCCTGGAGCTTCTCGGCATTTGTTCTTGAGAGCTAGCCATTTCTCAGGTTTTGGAAGGTTTGCAGCTCATGTCCTGTCGGATGGAGGGCAGATTGAAATCCATTGGATATTTTGCTGGCAATAAAATACAGAACTGTGGATGTTGGAAATCTGAAACAAGAACAGAAATAGCTGGAGAAACTCAGTGGGTCTGGCAGCATCTGTGGACAGAAAGCAGGGTTAAGGTTTCAGGTCAGTTCTGCAGAGTGGTCGCCAGACCCAAAACATTGACTCTGCTTTCTCTTCACAAATGCTGCCAGACCTGCTGAGTTTCTCCAGCTATTTCTGTTTCTGTTTTAATATTTTGCTGGGCATTGCTAGAGGATCTCTATCACGCAGATGAGTGAATGTTAACAGTCATTTTACAATAGAGTTCCAATCTTATATAGCACATTCCAACACTCTTACACTTCAGGTGTACAGCTGATTTTAGATTAGATTAGATTAGATTAGATTACAGTGTGGAAACAGGCCCTTCGGCCCAACAAGTCCACACCGACCCGCCGAAGCGAAACCCACCCATTCCCCTACATTTACCCCTTACCTAACACTACAGGCAATTTAGTATGGCCAATTCACCTGACCCTGCACATCTTTGGATTGTGGGAGGAAACCGGAGCAACCGGAGGAAACCCACGCAGACACGGGGAGAACGTGCAAACTCCACACAGTCAGTCGCCTGAGTCGGGAATTGAACCCGGGTCTCTGGCGCTGTGAGGCAGCAGTGCTAACCACTGTGCCACCGTGCCGCCCAATGGTGAAACTACCATTGGATGGTTGTTGCTGCTTCCATTAAGTGGGAAGAGGCAGTCCTACCTGTTTAAGTTCTGGATCTCTATTAAACACAAATGCTCAGTGTCCCAGAAAGGAAAGCATATAAAGGTCATCCCTCAAATATTCAGTGAAATCTAAAAGTAGCTTTTAAGTAAGTTTGTGCAGAGCTTCCATAAGGGATGATTAAGTGCAGTTTACAGTGCAATCAATTATCCTGTTCCAAGGCTGTGAAATCAGCATTAACACCATACATTAAGCATGTGTCGGTAACCAATGGTATTCACTGTTTTGATTTCTACCTTGGTTTTCTGTAACCTCTCAAGTAGGAGTTCAGCTAATGTTTATTTTACTTCTGAATGAAATGAGCTGAAGACTGTGTGTGTTAAAAGAATTAATTTCTTTCACTAGGCCAAACTGACCAAGGGTTCAATGATAAAGCCTTCTGGCACATTGCCAAGTGATGGATTATGACATGGGTACGTAGGTCACACCACCAGCTTCATTAACCATAAAAAGAAATCCACACAAAAACGTGGCTTACACATCAAGTTCTGCGGTAACACATCATAACTGCTGAAGCTCATAAAATCAGTTAGCATATAGTCATCTTATGTTGTGTGAGAATGATAGTTGAGAATCTGGGTCTCCAGTCTTCCACCACATTAAAATCAAAGAAACTCAATACTCTTGAGTTTCAAAATAGGACTCTGGTATACAGGATGTACATCACAGAAAAAAGGCCATTTGGCCCAATGAATCCATGCTAGCATTTATGCTCCACTTAAGCTTCCACATGTTTTTAATATAAATCTGTCATCATAACCTACCTTTACCTTCTCCCCCATCGGCTTGATTCACTGTTAGTACCAAGGTAGTATTTATCTGAGTATGATATCAAGGAGCCCTCACAAAACTGGAATCAGAAGGATGCAGGGGGGATTCTCTTCCCTGGTTGGGGTAATCTCTGGCACAAAGATGGCTGTGGCAGTTGGTGATCAATCATCTCACTCACAGGATATCAGGGTAGGAATTCCTTAGGCTCAACCATCTGATCCTGTTTCAATAATGACCTTTCCTCCATCAGAAATGAGGATGTTCACCAGTGATTGCGCAGTGTACAACACAATTCACAGCTACTCAGATACTGATACAGTTCACGTTCATTTGCAACAAAACTGGACAACATCAAGGCTTGGGCTGATAAGTAGCTCGTACTATTCGTACCACTCGGGTGTTGGGAAATGACCACCTCCATCAAGAGAGAATCTAACCGTCACCCCTTAGTGTCCAATGGCCTTACCATCATCAAATGCCTCACTATCAACATCCCAGGGCAGGGTAGGGGGCTTAACATTCACCAGAAACTGTACTGCATCAGTCATCATCATCGGTGGTCCCTCAGATGAAAATGACTCTCTGCCACTCTCAGAATGAGTCCGTAGGTGGCTGTACAGACCGATGCAGCTACTGCAAGCTCTGTTACACTTGGGGAAAGTTGTGATCACAGGAAGAGGTATTGGGGCATTGGTGTGGCAGCATGCCCCTTTCACTGTTTTTGCCTGGCAACCATTTTCCCCACTGTGGCTACAAGAGCAGGTCAGACGATACACATTTTGTGGTGAGTATTTTACCTCCACTATCCCTAGTTCCTGTCCTCCAGGAGGTCAGGAGTGTGGTGGAATTTGCTTCATTTGCCTGGATGAGTGCAGCTCCTGTAACATCCGAGAGGTTTAACACCAATCAGTACAAAGCAGCCATGTGATTAACTTCCATCCAACACCGTCAACATTCACTTCCTGCACAGTGGCAGAAGTGATTCCTATCTACAAGATGCATTGCAGTAAATCAGTCAAACACCTTCGAGAACACCTCCCAAACCCAGAACTTCTATCATTTAGAAAGACTAGGGCAGCAAATACATGGAAGCACCACCTCTGCAAGTTCTCCTTGAAGTCACTCACTATTCTGACATGGAAATACATTGCCATTCCTTCACTGTTGCTGGGTCAAAATCCTGGAACTCCGTCCTTAGTAGCATTGATGTTCCTACACCCACAGGCCAGCAGCAGATAATGAAGGCAGCTCACCACCACCTTTTGAAAGGCAATTAGAAATGGGTAATAAATGTTGGTTTATTTGACAGTGCCCACATCTGATGAATTCACTTTTTAAAAACTGCTTTTTGTGTAATGGCTTCCACATTCTCACCACTGTTGGATAACTTGCCTTTGTAGCTTCTAGATGTTGGTGTCATGTCTGGTTATATCCTGACATGTTCAAATATATTGCGACTGTCCCTATTTCATCAACCCTCACTGTGAGATAGGACAAGCCCTTTCATAAGCAACATAATCCTTGGAGCTCATAACTGTCCCAGTCAGCAAATCCATCTTCCAGTATAGTGTTACTGTACACTCCTG
Source organism: Chiloscyllium plagiosum (assembly GCF_004010195.1). Taxonomy (NCBI): domain Eukaryota; kingdom Metazoa; phylum Chordata; class Chondrichthyes; order Orectolobiformes; family Hemiscylliidae; genus Chiloscyllium; species Chiloscyllium plagiosum. The sequence goes on along the minus strand of NC_057734.1, from coordinate 24,000,058 downwards.
GCAAGATTGACTCTTGGTTTTATTCCTGTTAGCTGTCTCAATGCACGTGGTCTGTACTTCTGGATAGTGACGGCAAAGCCCAGCCAAGCTTCTTGGCCGTTGTACAGTGTTCCCCTAACCCCACATCATCGGGAAATGCCCATGTGCGGTTACCAGGTGAACTCCTCAATGGCATTATTTGTGTGGTCACTGGTGTTTCTTCACCAATAGCCTCAGAAACAGCGTTGTTTCTGAGGCTCCTCTTTATTGCCAGTATTTTCAATCTGGCATCAGTGGAAGGATCACTTAACATGTAGCAACAGTAGTGTCAATAATTCGATAAGAAAGACTAGGGCAGCAGATACATGGGAGCACCACCTCCTGCAAGTTCTCTTCGAAGTCACTCACATTTCACAAATAAGGAAGTTAAAAACATTCCTCATTTTGCTTTAAGTTTCATATAATAAAGTAAATATATGACTATGGTAAGAAGCTAAAAACAATAAAGAGACTTCTAAAGATTTTTTTTAAAATATGGAATTTTTAGTAATTGTGGAATGATTTAACTTTCCAGGGCCAGTATAATAGCTTAGCAGTGATTTTGAAGTTAATAAGTTTAAAAATCTCAGTTATGCTTTACAAAAATGTGTAATTTTTACAAGCTTTTTGCAGCAAGTCTGACATTGTTAGAATGGATGTTTTTGCTGGTTGATGATTGAAATGGAGTTAATAGACTGTGGGAATCCCTGTGCCCATTGGAGAAGCACAGATGAACTGACAACAATTCTTGAATTTACGTGTTATTCTGCACATGTCCAGTTCCTAACATTGCTGTCAGCTTCAGTAGGAGGGGTGACCTTATAGAGGTTTACAAAATTATGAGGGGCATGGATAAATAGGCGAAGTCTTTTCCCTGGGGTGGGGGAGTCCAGAACTAGAGGGCATAGGTTTAGGGTGAGAGGGGAAAGACATAAAAGAGACCTAAGGGGCAATGTTTTCACGCAGAGGGTGGTACGGGTATGGAATGAGCTGCCAGAGGAAGTGGTGGAGGCTGGTACAATTGCAACATTTAAGAGGCATTTGGATGGGTATATGAATAGGAAGGATTTGGAGGGATATGGGCCGGGTGCTGGCAGGTGGGACTAGATTGGTTTGGGATTTCTGGTTGGCATGGATGGGTTGGACTGAAGGGTCTGTTTCCGTGCTGTACATCTCTATAACTCTAAATGCTAACAGTTTTACCATCAGTGCCACATCACAAAAAAAAACAACCAGGCTTTTATATTTTCTCACACTTTGCACCATTCTGAAAGTGAATAGGGCAGGAGATCCACCGCTTTCCAAAACTGCTGCCAGCAATTATTACCCCCTAGCCCCTTCCCTTTCAGAGAGTGCTTGGTGCCGGCTTGCCTGGGAATTTGCAACGTCACACGCTGTTGTACATTATTTTGATAGATTAATGAGCTCTGTCACCAAGTCATCTATTCTTCAAGACACCTTTCATTTCACAGGAGTTTTGGCTGTGTGATGAGCTATGTCCCAATGTGGCACTGTTCCAAAAACCCAAATCGAAATGTGAGACCGCAGTTACCAAATTCCTGACAATACAACCCATTTAACTAATTGCTTGTTACATTGTCCTTGATTATAACTTGCCCATCAGTTATGCATACTTTGGTACAATCGGAAGCCAGGGGTGGACAAATCTTTTGAGGGATGGAAGGAAAGCTGCCAGAATGTTTTTGACTTGGTGACCACTTGTCTTTGCTGTATTCAGTCCAGTGTTTGTTCAGTATGCTGATTGAATTCAAGTTGCCAAGAGGTTAGCTACACCCATGTGAGTAACTGTTTGAGGATATGTTAGAAATTGTAAGTGAATACATGATTGTTACATCTCTGGATTGGTGATTACTGTGTCAGAGATGCTTAATGGCCAGCTTTTAGAATTGGAAATGATAACAGGTGTAGGCATTGAGAGAAATCCTGGAATCTGTGATGGCCTGTAATAGTCCCTCAATGTTGTGGAGATCAGTTAAGTACTCATTAGTCGATAATTGTGTGTTTCATTGATTTATGTGCAGTACACTGTTCATTACTTTGGCAAACAGAAACAAAACTTAATTTTTTTAGGATCTCACTCTGGGATACAGTCAATAAGATGGTAGTCTGTTGGTGGCATTAACCATTATACAGAGAGTGGGAGTTAACCCTTAACTGTAATGCTGATAGCTCTTGTTATTGAACCGTGTCTGATCCCTGCAAAGTTGCTTTTTAATTTAGCTTTTGTTTATTCTTAGTATTATTATCATCATGGTAAATGTTTAGAATGCCATAGATTGCATAAAGCAATCAGGTAGCCATATGTACCAATGGATTGATTAATACTGCGTGGCTTGTGTTTTCCTCACAGCCTTTAACAGGCTGTGGGGGTATTACTACTGGGTTCAATGTTACCAGAGATCCAACCTTCTGCACTTATTGATTTAACATGTTGGCTCCTTAATGATGTTTAAATAAAATGTGGGGTTTATATGCTGTGGCTCAAGATCAAATTTCTTTTCCCAATATTGTAATGCTTAACTACGTTTACTTTAAAAACATTAATAAATGTTGAAGGGATGGTGAGGTTGGGGGCTGATGACGGAGTAAGCTGCCAGGGACGGAAATCTGCAATGGAAAATGCTGGACATAGATTGCAATTTGTTGGTATCTGTGAAAAGAAAGGTCAGTGTTCTGGCTATAACATTTTTTGTCAGAATGGCTAATGAAAGGTTCTTCCTGATATGTTAATCTGTCTTTTCTCTTTCACAGATGTTGATTGTGACCTGCTGTGTTTTTTGTTGCAGCACCTTCTATTAAACTCTCCTTTCACTTTCAGATTGAAGTCCAACAAAATCCAGTGTCAATTTTTTTAAAATCTAGGCATTTGTAAATTGGTTTTGAAACTGAGGTTTGTGCATCTGTTTACAAGATATTGGTTTTGGCCATCATGTCTTGGAGAAACATATCAGAAAGGCAGAGTAGGTGAATCAAAAGGTAGTGACCGTGGGTTTAGAATCACTATTAAAGTGCCCCAGGTAATTAATCAGAGCCCCAGGTTACACTGTTTACCTATGCTAATACTTCAAAAAATTACCACACAGCACAGACTGCTAGCAAATCTTTCTGGGATGCCCATCAACACAATTTAACCAGAATTGTTCCAATATTTCTTGATATGTTTTTACTGTTCTATTAACACAGAAACTTGCATCGATTTTGTTTTTCTCTCTCGATTGTTGAAAGTTTCCCCTGTGATTAATCCAGTTCAATCGGGCTGTGAAAGAATTTGAGTGGGTCAGGCTGCGGGTGAGAGGGTATATTTCAAAGCATTACAAAATGTAGGTGATCCTCGGTGCCTTTATCAGTTTCACAGCTACATTAACTTTGTGGGCACCCTGCAGTTTGAGTTGGTGTTACATAATTGGCTGGATTTGTGGCACTAGCTGTTCATGTTCTGATCAGGGTGTTGTTGGGAATCAGTCTGTCATCTACACTCCTATCTGCTTATATGTGTAGGTCCTGGGACTGCCCTTAATGGGCCTGTCACTGATGATTTAATGTAAATCAGCCTAATGATTGAAGATATAAATCTGTAGTAATTGTTCTTTTTCCAGGTGGTAGCACTTAGTAAAAGAAGCAAGGAGGCCGAGGCTGCCTTTCTTAATGTTTACAAGCAATTAATAGAAGCGCCAGGTAAGAAGACATTTAGATATTGATCTATCTGTAATAGTAGCTCATCTTACATAGCAGAATGTCTGTACAAACCAATTTTTATGCATTATTCAGTGTTCAACTCAGAATATTAATCTCATAGAATTGAAGCATATTATTGTGTCTCCTGCTCTCTGCAATTTGCTGTTGTGTTTTTAATGCATTACAGATTGATAATAATTTCATATTATGGCGTATGTGTAGAAAGGCTTATAAAAACATAAGATGTGAGGAAGCATAAAACAGAACCCAAAGGGACTGTAGCCCTTAGTCATTAGTGCTACAAGGTAGCAAATGTCTAATAAATCAGCAGCAGTTATTCAGTGTAGCCCAAAGTGGAATATTGTTTGAGGAGAGGTATAAAGTCACCCCAACTTTAAAATTGTAGAAAGATTCATCAGCCATACACATGATGAAAGAGAAATGGTTTTGATCTAATCCTGATATTGTTTAGAGTTAGTCTGGAATTCCAGAATTTATATTGCAAGCAAGCTCATTTAGTGCTTTTTTAAATTAAAATTGCAAGGTGTTAATACCCTTCAATGAGTCTCCTCACACATCAAGGACATGCAGCTTGCTAGCAACTGCAGCTGGTACTAAAATAATCCTCCCACAAACAAGCTAAACGTGTACATCTTGAATAATGTGGGGGAGGAGCAGGGAGTCATCGGCGCCGAGTTCAAGGTCCTCACACTGTGTGACATCACGAGGACTCGATGTCACTTCACAGCCTCGTAACTCCCTCATGGACAGTCATTACTCTTTAAGGCGATGCAGAGGCAGCTGTTTGACAAGTCGTAACGCTCCTGTGTTTTTAACAGCATTCATTTTTGTCACCTTGAAAGGCTTGACTTTTTTAGCTAAGGCTGATATCAAAACAAATTCTGAGGGAATGCAAAGAAGATTCTTAATTTAGCAAATATGTGATCAATGTGTCTGCACATCTGTAATTAATGTATTAAACCTTGAATTCTTTTAAAATCGTTCATAAAGCTGTGAATAAAATAAAAAGACGACAAATGGGCAAATATCACAATGTCAGAATTGTGGAGTTAATTGTTGCTGGCTGTAAATTACTGCATATGTTTGTGACCGATGATTTCTGCATTATAAATGTGATATGAATCACTTACTTTATTCTTGTTTTTATGCCTTTCTTTCCAGTCGCTCATTCTCTAATGTTAGTCAATGTCAAAACTGAATGCTCTGCCTTGACAAAGTTTGTAGAAAAAAATTTTAAACTGACTGGTGTCTGCTCAAAGATCTTGAGTTATCGACAACTTGGAGACAAAATCTGATGGCGGAAGGGGCATACAAAACCAAGTGTGAACTCTACTAGTAATAATGACATGAATTAATATTGTATCTTAAGGAGTAGCAGCTGTTGTCCAATTGGTGGCACTTTTGTCTCTGAGTCAAAAGGTTGTAGCTTTGAAAGACTTGACCACAAAAATCAAGGCTGAATCTCCAGTGCATAGCTGAGGCAGTACTGAATTGCCAGGGGTGCTGACGTTTGGTGAGATGTTGAACCAAGATCTGTCCTCTAAGGAATGTAGCTCACGGCATTGCCACTTTTGGAAGGAGAGCAGGGAAGGTTCAATCTCTATCCCACAACCAACATCACAAAATCAGATTATCTGGTCATTACCGATCTTGGGAGCATGCTGTACACATAATGGCTGTCACTTTTCATGCATTATGATGATGACTTCATTTTAAAATACCTGATTAGGCATAAGTTGCTTTAAGGGGACATGAAAAGTACAATTATTTTCATACTTTTGATGGGTCTCTAGCTTCTCAATCCCCTTGCTGTACCCACCTGCTTTTACTCCTTTTAAAATAATCTATTGATTTAAGGGTTTCTATTCAGAGTATAGAAGTACATTATCATTCCTCAGTAATTATATGCACAAAATAGTTTAATCGACAATTTATAGAGACAATTTACTTCAGCCATAATTATTATTGGTACAAATTGTGATCTTGCCTTTAATGTTGAGTTGGCTACAATGGTGCTCATAAACAGACTAAGATTCTTGCTGTTAAGGATGTACCTCTACTCCCACAAACCAACCAAAGACATTAGACTAGGACCTCTCTGTCAATGGAACGTACTGTTCAAATCTTGCTCTTCTCCTCTCCTTTTGAAAGCAGCCAAATAAAGAACTTAACAAAATAAGGTCAAATGCAAACATTGAATGTTTTCACAGCAACTGAGGATTTAAAACAACATTTATGATCAACTTAGTGAATTCTATCGTGTGAGAAACACACCATGTTTCACCACATCAGTTGCTCAATTTGGTTGATTTCAACACAACAACTTTTCACAATCACTCCTCCCCATATTCATTTTAATATTCCTGGTCTTATTGTGCAGCTGATGAGTATCTAGGATTTTATGAGATATAAAAACATTAACTATAATTGAGGAACATCTTACTGTGGATTTATCTTGCTACCAGGCTGCAAGTGAGAGCTAAATCATGTGACATTGCACTATTTCCTGTGACGGTGTGTACTGTTTATTAGCATTTCCATAGTCAGACTTAATGCCTTATACTACACTCAGATCCTCAACCTCATTCTCACTTGTCTTGTATTTGGAAAGGACAGTGTCTGTTTTTAACACCTATTTCACCTCTCCCATGGATAATGAGAGGGAGAGTGACCTAAGCTGAACATTCAGGACTAGAGACTCCCAACGAAAAGAGTGTCAATTACTTATTAATTATTAAGGCAGCTTAACTAACTTTTATATTTCTTTGGTCTCCGGAGGAAACAACTTCAGTTGCTCCCTACTCTCATCTAAACCGGTTGATTGTCCTCACCTTTTCTATATGAATATGCTTTGCATTAAAAACCTCAATATTGAGATGTGAATCCCAATGTGAAAAAATGGCCAAGAATCTCAAAATGCAATAAAATAACATCTCCTTAAGTTCGGTGATTACATTTACAGCAAAAGGCAAGGGTAGTATTTTATAGCTGAGCATTTTATGTCTGGTTTGACCAGTTTATAATAATCCCATAAAATGGAAATTAAGTCCAGCTGCAGTCAATTACAGCTATGAATAAATCTGCATCTTGGACTCTGTATTACTGAGGTGAAGGATCACTGAGCTCTGAGGTACATTCTGTGCAGTGCTCACAGTCGTCATATTGGTGCTATTTTTGTGAAAACAGCATCTGGTTTCCAGTCTTTGTTTTAGGTGAGTTTTGTATATTATAAGCCTTAACAGTGGAAGATTTACAATAATGAGGTTGTTTCATGACAGTTTTGTTGGGAAAATATTGCAGTAAAATGATGTGCGGCTGAAAAAAAGTGACTGGGTTGGATTTAATTATAGAAATTCATTTGAGGGCCTTTTATTTTTTATAATTAAGTGCTGACCGAATGAAAATATAGTAACAGGAACCGAAGTGGTTGATGTGTTTCCCTCTTTCCTGGTCTTTCATTCACTTTATCTCTTTCATTCTCTTTCACTCCTCATTTCTATGTTTACTCCTCCCTTCCTCCATCACTTCTCATTTGTTCATTTGTTCCTCTTTCTATCTTTGATTTCCTTTTTTTTTGTTTCTCCCTCATCTCATTCCTTGCTATCTGTCTTGCTTTCTCCTTTTCTTGTCCCACTTTCTGTTTCACGTTTCTCTCTGGATATGTCCCACCTTTCCCTTGGATGTGTCAGCTGTGACTCAGTTCGTAACGCTCTCACTTCTGAGTCACAAGGTTCTGGATTCAGGTCCTCCTCCAGGCTGACACATCAGTGAGGAGAGGGGGAGAGCTGCTTTGTCAGGGGTGACAACTTTCAGAACTAACATTAAACCCGGGCTCCATCTGTTTACTCTGGTGGATGTAAAAGACCCTTTGGCACTAGTTTTTGGAGGAGCAAGGGCAGTATTCCTGCGTTCCTGACCAATACTTAATTCTCAATCAGCATCACATACAAAAAGCAGATTCTCTAGTTGTTATCAAATTGCCGTTCATGGGAGCTTGCTGTGCACAGATTGGATGCCATATTTCCTACATCAAAAATGGTCCTAAACTGCAAAAGTATTTAATCTGCTGTTAAACAATTAGAGAAGTCTGCTGGTCATGAGAAGTACAGTTTAGATTTCCTTTTCTTTATATTCTGTCTTTCTCTTGTGATGTTCTCTCTGTCTAGAAGTGGGGAGGGGGGGGGGGGTGGAGTCTTTCTCAGGAGAGGGACATGGCTGTTTCCAATGAAGTACTTTTTCACTCAGATTTATGTGGATTTTTGGATTTCTTTCCTCTAAAGGAGTAAGGATGCAACATTTAAATATACTTAAGATTAAGATGAAAATGTTTTTGGACTTAGTGGGAATAAAGAGACATGGGAATCAAACAGGAAAGTGGAGTTGAAATTGGATGATTGCTTATGTTCTAATTAAATGGCAGAGCAGGCTCGAATGGTCTATTCCTGTTCCCCTTTCATATTTGCTTAGATTTTTTTTCTGTTGTTTGTATTCCTCTTTTAATGTGCGTTCTCAATGTCTCATTCTCTGTATTTCTTTACACCTGTGGGATTAAGGGCCATGTTGTCCTGAACTTTTCTCCCATGTGAAAATGGGTGATTCTATCTGACTGCCTTCGCATCATATCCTAACTGCATAAAATTGAGACTTGTGCTTTCGTCTCCTACTCTGAGCTGTTCTTTCCCAGAACCTCTAGACTATGGTCACCGAACCTTCCATGCATTCTCTCTCTCACTTTTTAACACCCCTTCACCTCTTTGCCGATTATATATGAAGACCGCATATGTACAACTTGGGTTGAATGACATAAAGAGTTAGATTAGTATTAGGGAAGAACAAATGAGGAAGAAATCTGGGATTTGAAGCAGTGAAACACTGCAAATTAGCCACTGGAAAAGGGGAAAATAATTCACTCTCCCCTGTGTTCCACTCTTTCTTTTTTACACACACACACACGTGGTGTTTCCTTCCTGTGGAAGACATTGACCTTTCTCTTACGTTTGTCAACGAAAATCAAAAAACTAAAATTGAAGCAGCATCTTGGGAAATTATAGCTGAGAATTCTCAAGTTAACTCTTTTCATTGTGGGAAATCAAGTAAAGCCAAAAGGACTAAACAAGCTACAAGTCCTCATGAATTCCAGCAGTATAATTAATTTGTACCTTGAAATTGCATTTGTACGGTCTGGGTGACTTGACTTTCATTATCAGATAGAGTTGCTATGTTATTAAGTGACCCAACATTGCACTTCTGTCATATTTTTTTTAAAGTACTTGGACAATTTCAAATCTTCATCATTTTCAGCAGATTTTCAGTCCAAAACCTTGTCTATTCAACTCAGTCCAGCCATTGGTTGATTTGGTTTTTGGTCACAGCAGTTGTAATTTTGCAGGTTTGTTTGCTGTTCAGTAAATTTACAGTTATAATACCTTCAGTCTATTCAAGAGAGTTACTGACACAAAAGGAGGCATTATTTAATGCAAAGTTCTACAATTATTTTCTTTTTGTTTGTCCCCTTCTAATCCAAATGTTCCCAGTATTTATCAAGGATCACACCTTTCTGGAGGATCAGCCAAACTGCCTTGCTGTAACAAATTATTGTTTAAATGAAGCCACATACCTTTACTTGCCAAGCTTTGTGCTTTGTGCAGGATCCTTCTGGCTATCAGATGATATTCCAGGATGATATACCCATTTCCTTTACACCTTACCTTTGTACCTTTACACAAACTCTCAAAACTGCCAGGTGCTTTCTTCTAAATGTGGGTCTTACACCTTTTAATTTGCTGCTGGTGGGGTCTTTTGTAAATTGTGCATAAACAAAGATAATTAATTTCTCCTTGATTGGTGGAAAAGTGGCAATAAGTCCATTTGTCATAAAAATAAAGTCTGGAAATCTAAACCTCACATTCATTTCACATGTTCCATATGCAAAGCAAATGACAGTTTTTAGTGCTGTGGAAAGTATTGTCTATTTATTTATCTGGATCTACAAAGACCCCTTGTCGGTTCATCTTGGATTATGGACTGTTGACACCATCTAATTATGTTGTTTCAGTATCCTAAATAAGCCACTAAAAGTCAGCGTTGGTTCATCACTTCAGCCTCTCATTAAGCACACCTACAAGCCCAGCAGTATGCTCAAGAAGTTGTGGACCCAGGCCATTGATTCTCGTAGGGAATGCAGACGCACTCTGCTGAATGACCTAATGTAACCCCTGAGCAAGTACTCAGGTTTATGAATCCATTGTCCTGATTGCACACCCAGATATTACTGGGTTCATGCAGTGAGCTCCCACAGCACACTACTGTTCTACTGTGGCATAGATTCCAGATCAGACAGGCTTGTACCTTTAAGACAGTCACATAACATCACAACATGTGATTTCCAGTACGAAGTTACCTGCTTTGTCTTTAATGACTGTCTCTGTGTAATGGAGTCAATGCCGTGTCATCACCAGTCAATTGTGTGGAAGTAATGTACAGGTGTATCAGTCAGCACAGAACCTGTCCAAATTCACAGTTGAAGTTCTCAACTCCAGCCAAGGCGAAAGTCTATCCTCCAGCCTGAAGCACGGTGAGTCCTCATTCTGTCTCTTTCCAAACGCAAGAAGCTGCTGTTGATCCAGCGTTTTTTAAAAAAGCTTTGAAAAGTTGCTGACAGGACAGTCAACGTATAAAAAGGCAACTCTTCAATAATATACCGAAAACAAACTATGAAGTTTGAGAATAAAGTATTGGAAACAAAGTTTTTAAAAAAAGCCTTAGCTGTGTTCAGACATTCGTCGACTCAGCTATTTTCATTTTTGGAAATGGCATAAGAATGAAAAAAACCATTGTGCATGATGTCATTGCAGTTTTGGCACAGGCGCCATTTACAGTATAAGCCGCAACTTTTATCAAGGCAGCAGCGTTTACTGACAGATATTGTTATAGTGCAGAAGGAGTACCTTTGGCCTATGATGTCTATAACTGGCTCTCCATGTAAGCACTGTGATTTAGTGCCATTCTCCTGCTCTGTTCCCATACCCTGCACATTCATTCTATTTAAATAATCATCTTGAATGCCTCAATTGAACCAGCCTCCACCATAATTCCAGATATTCCAAACCCAAATAACCCTCCGTGTGAAACTTTTTTTTCAAACAGCGTGTTCGAAATCTTTTCTAAATCACTTTAAAACTGCTCACTCTCACTCTCTTATGAATTGGAACAGTTTCTCCCTGTCTTTTCTAGCCTGACATCATATGACTTGGAGAACTCTAATCAAATCGTAGAGTCATAGAAGTCTACAGCATGAAAACAGGCCCTTCGGCTCAACTTGCCCATGCCACCCAGTTTTCATAACTGAACTAGTTTCATTTGTCTGTGTTTGGTCCATATCCCTCCATACCTGTCGCATCCATGTATCCTACCAAATGTTTCTTAAATGATCAAATTATACTTGCCTCCACCACTAGCTCTGTCGGCCCGTTCCAGATACTCACCATCTTCTGTGTGAAAAAAATTGCCCTTCTGGACTGTTTAGTATCTCTCCCCTCTCTCCTTAAACTTATATCATTTAGTTTTAGACTCCCCTGCCATGGAGAAAAGCAGTTGCCAATGTATCTTATCTGTGCCACTAATAATTTTATAGACCTCTACAAGGTCACCCCTCCGTCTCCTACACTCCAGGGAAAAAAGTCCCAGCCTATCCAGCTTCTTAAGCTTTCTAGTCCAGCTAGCATCCTAGTAAATCTTTTCTGCACTCTTTCTAGTTTAATAATAGGCGAAAGTGAGGACTGCAGATGCTGGAGATCAGAGTCAAGATTAGAGTGGTGCCTCATTCCAGATGAAGGGCTCATGCCCGAAACATTGATTTTCCTGCCACTATTTTAATAATGTCCTTTCTACAGTGGGGCAACCAGAATTGCGCACAGTATTTCAAATATGGCCTTACCAAAGTTTAGTACAGCTGTAACAAGATGTCCCAACTCCTATACTCAGTGCACTGACTAATGAAAGCAAGCATGCTGAAAGCCTTCCTCACCACCCTATCTATCTGTGACTCCACTTTCAAGGAGCTATGAACCTATACCCCTAGATCTCTTTGTTCTACTACCTCCCCAGGGCCCTACTGTTGACTGTGTAAGTCCTACCTTGTTTGATCTACCTTCTTCACTGTCCACTATGCACCAATCTTTGTGTCATCTGCAAATTTACTAACCAAACCTCCAAAATTCACCATGGGCGGCACGGTGGCACAGTGGTTAGCACTGCTGCCTCACAGCACCAGAGACCTGGGTTCAATTCCCGCCTCAGGCGACTGACTGTGTGGAGTTTGCACATTCTCCCCGTGTCTGTGTGGGTTTCCTCCGGGTGCTCAGGTTTCCTCCCACAGTCCAAAAATGTGTAGGTTAGGTGAATTGGCCATGCTAAATTGCCCGTAGTGTTAGGGGAATGGGTCTGGGTGGGTTGCGGGTTGGTGTGGACTTGTTGGGCCGAAGGGCCTGTTTCCACACTGTAACTAATCTAATCTAAATCTTCTCCTCTCCAATGAAAACAATGCTAACTTTTCCAATCTTCCTCACAACTTAGATTTTTATTATCCCTGGAACTAAACCTCTTCTACACTGTCTCCACTGCATTCACATCCTTCCTGTAGTGTACTGCCCAGAATTGTATGTAATATTCCAGCTGAGGTCTCTTGTACCCTATGTCCCTATTAATGAAGCTGAGGATGCTGTACACTTTATTAACTGTTCTCCACTTGTCTTCTTGTCTTTAATGGCTTGTGCATATATATATACCCAGGTCTTTCTATTTACACCCTTTAAAATGGGTCTGTTTATTTCATCACTCCATGTCCTTTCCACCAAAATGAATCTCCCCACACTAGTCTGCATTGAACTTCATCTGCCGCCTGTCTGCCCACTCCACCAGTTTTTCATTGCCTTTTACTCAGTGTTCCTCATAGTTTATTTTGCTTCCAAATTTGTGTACTGTAGTGTGTTACTTTGAAATTGACCCTTGCATTCCAAGATCTAGGTCATCAATATGCATTAGGAAAATTTAGGGTCCCAAAACCATCCCCTGGGGAGCTTCACTACAAAGCTTTTTTAAACCTGAAAAAAAATTGGAATAAAAGTTAAAAATCACACAACACCAGGTTATAGTCCAACAGGTTTAATTGGAAGCACACTAGCTTTCAGAGCGACGCTCCTTCATCAGGTAATCACCTGATGAAGGAGCGTCGCTCCGAAAGCTAGTGTGCTTCCAATTAAACCTGTTGGACTATAACCTGGTGTTGTGTGATTTTTAACTTTGTACGCCCCAGTACAACACCGGCATCTCCGAATCAGGAATAAAAGGTGGCTTACAAGGGTGTCTCAATTTCTTAACATTTTATTCCCATATGTTATGAAGTATCTCCTCTTTGAGATTGTCTCTGCAAAACCTCATCATACATAGGCCAGGATGATCACCAGAAAATTTTCTCAATCCCTCAAAAATATTCCATTATCCAGTAAGAGTGTGTGCTTCAATATTATGATTCCACCGAGCTCACTACATTGGAAGTCGATGCATCTCCAGAAGGGAAGCACAGCATGTCTGCTACAGGATGACAAGCTGATTGTGTTTGTGTTTGGTTTTAAAGTCCTTGCAACAGCTGAGGCTAACTACCCCAATACTGAAAGGATGATTGTTGCTGTCGTTTTCAGGATGCAGTGGTTCCACATGTACCTATTTGGCAAACACTTCATTGTTTACATCAATCACAAACCATTAGAAATGCTCTGAAAAATATCTCTCACAAGTACCTCACCACAATGACAACACTTACTTGCAAAGTTGCAAGGGTATGCTTTAGAAGTATTATACAAACCCAGATTCCCAAATGACCATCTCCAATGCTCTTAGCCACACTCCACCAAGAACAAACATACAGAGAAACCTCAATTATCCAAACAAGATGGGCGGGCACTATTTCGATTGGATAATTGATTATTTGGTTAATAATCGATTCAATGCCTCTCTTCTGGGGCTCAGAGTTTTCTGTTAAGTCTGACCCCAGTTCAGGAGACTGCAGCACACTGTGCGTGAGTGCCAGCACCCCCCACCTCGTCCAATGCCACACGCCCCAAAACTGCCAATCCCCCAACTCCGTCCAACGCCACAGATCCCCAATACCGCCCCGCTCCCCAACCCCAGCCAGCAACGCCCCCAGCCGCTCTGCCCCCCCATGTCCCCCCCACCCTCATGTGTCTCTGTCCCCGTCAGCTGCCCTCCCCCTCCGGAGTAGCTGAAGTGGACACCAACAGTAAAACTGCTGCCTTTGTGGGGTAAGTCTTCAAATAGCGCACACACACAGACACAATGTTTTGACAAGTTCCACCTCTACCCTGTACAGGACAACATTAGAGAGAATATCTGGGGAAGTGGGGTTTAGGGTTCACCCCTTATGTAGAACTCCAGGGAAAGTGGGGGGAGGGGCAGGAGGTCAGTCATTTGGAGACAGTGCCTGGGCTCCCATCGATGTCCAGGACTGTTCTCAGCAGCATTTCAGTGAGCCGTCTTCGTTTTTAATCATTGTAAGCAAAAAATGTGATCGGGGTTGAAACAGCTCCTTGATGTAATGTTTCTCTCAGGATGTTGAGATCTACTTCGGATAAACCAATATTTGGATAATCGAGGTTCCTCTGTGTTCCTTTAGACCTACAAGTAGATATTATTGAATCTTAACTGGCAGGTAGTCTTACAATTGATCTTGTACAGTTTGGTCACAGCTAAGGAGAGCAGGTGCAGCAATCTACAACAAATCATAGACAATTCATAAAGATCATTGTCATTGGGTGGTCTAAATGTATCCAGTAGGAACCTGAGTTAGTCTGTTTGTTCTGAACTCGCACTCTCCAAGAATGTAATCTTCAAAGACAGACTTCAATGTTGTACTTCTGCAATCTCTGTGTAAATAAATGCTAGGCCATACACAAATAGATCATCTGGGCACTGAAGAAAACCAAGGAATTGGCATTTGAATCCAGTATATTGCTCAGACATTAACTAATCAAGTTATGTGAAACATGCCTCATCCAGTTCTACAATCGAAAGAACCTCAACATGAGATTCCTCCTGAACCATGGTAGATGTTTGTGCTTGATATTTTCAATGTTCAGTGGCATGATTACAGACTATTTCACCAAATTCCTTCTTGTGCGACAAAGATAAACACTCATGCAACAGCTGTTGAGAGCTATATTCAGTGTGTCTCACGTTCCTCAACAAATTGTGTCCAGCAACAGCTAGAGTAAAATAGGGAATCCTTCCAAGGTGTGCAGGAACTGAGGTGTTTAACTTGTTGCCTATTCTGACCATGCTAAGTCGAATGATCTTATAGAATGTCCTGCAGCAATGTGGCCAGACCCATTCTTTGCAATACAGGGGACATCAGATTTTCTTGACCCAATCTGTCATTAAGCACAGTCTTGATCACAATCCTGTATTGCCAACTTTGCCATCCTTGAGTCACCTGGCTCCAGAAAAGACATGGCATTTAATGGTAACAAAAGTAGGCAACAGAGAATTAGTCAGCTGTTTTTTGGACATTGACTGGGAGTGGATGGGAAACAGAGATTGTTGTAATGTGAAATGTGCTGCTGTTTACTTATCGCCTACTTTCATTGCAACTGAAAATCAATTTCATCCCTTTTTGGCAAATCAAAAAATTCACAAGTTTGAATTTTAGCTTTTAACACATTGGTAGTTCTTGTTCTTGCCAATATACAAATAAATCTCTGGTGTTAAATAGAAAGATATGCTATTTTAAGAAAAGGAGCATGACATTACATAAGAACAGAAGAACTAGAGTCATACCACATGGAAACAGTTCCTTCAGTCCAATTCGACCACGCGAACCAGGCTTCCCAAACTAAACTGGTCCCACTTACCTGCATTTGGCCCATAACCCTCTAAACCTTTCCTTTCATATATCTCTTCAAATGTCTTTTAAATGTTGTAACTATACCTGCATTGACCACTTCCTCTGGCAGTTCACTCCATAAATGTACCAGCCTCTGTGTGAAAAAGTTGCCCTTCAGGTCCCTTTTGAATCTTTCCCCTTTCACCTTAAACCTATGCCCTCTAGTTTTGAACTCCGCAATGAGCTTTGCGTTATCTCCCTTTTCCATAACAATTTGCTTTTTCAGTAAACATGGAATAGCTCCTTGACGTGACATTGCCCAAGAAACCACATGATAAATCTCTCATTAACCAACCCAGTAACGTCCCAAACAGTCCACAAAAATATGTGTGCTTCTAATATCCTTTATCTCCTTTACCTTCAAGGAGCCGGAGTAGGCAATTCAGCCCATTGAGCACGCTCCATCTTTCAGTACAATCATGGCTGATCTCATCTTGGCCTCAACTCCACTTTCCTGACCAGTCTTCATAATCCTTCACTCGTACTAATTAAAAATCTGTCCATCTGCTCCTTAAATTTATTTACTGACCCAACATCCACTACCTTCTGGGGTAGTGAATTCCACAGATGTGTGATCCTTTGAGAGAAATAATTCCTCAACATTTCTGTTTTAAATTTGCTCCCCTTTCCCTAAAACTGTGACCTTGTTCTAGATTGTGTAATATTCTGATATTCAGGGTTAACTATGTATTGATTTCAGGTCACAAGTTTGAATAGCTGTGTCTTACAGACTTGCAGGTGCCAGTGTGGGACTGGGGTGGACAAAGTATACAGAACTGGCTCAAAGGTAGAAGACAGAGGGTGGTGATGGAGGGTTGTTTTTCAGACTGGAGGCCTGTGACCAGTGAAGTGCCACAAGGATTGGTGATGGGTCCACTACTATTCATGATTTATGTAAATGATTTGGATGTGAGCATAATAGGTTTAGTTAGTAAGTTTGCAGATGACACCAAAATTGGAGGTGTAGTGGACAGTGAAAAAGTTTACCTCAGATTACAACAGGATCTTGACCAGATGGGCCAATGGGCCAAGAATTGGCAGATGGAGTTTAATTCAGATAAGTATTAGGTGCTGCATTTTAGGAAAGCAAATCTTGGCAGGACTAATACACTTGGTAGAAAGGTACTAGAGAGTATTGCTGAACAAAGAGACCTTGGACTGCAGGTTCATAGCTCCTTGAAAGTAGAGTCACAGGTAGATAGGATAGTGAAGAAGGCGTTTGGTATGCTTTCCTTTGTTGGTCAGAATATTGAGTACAGGAGTTGGGAGGTCATGTTGTGGCTGTACAGGACATTGGCTAGGCCACTTTTGGAATATTGCTTGCAATTCTGGTCTTCTTCCTATCCAAAAGATGTTGTGATACTTGAAATGGTTCAGAAAAGATGTACAAGGATGTTGCCAGGGTTGGAGGATTTGTGCTACAGGGAGAGGTTGAATAGGCTGGGGCTGTTTTCCCTGAAGTGTCGGAGGCTGAGGGGTGACCTTATAGAGGTTTACAAAATCATGACGGATGTGGATAGGATAAATAGATAAAGTCTTTTCCCTGGGATTGGGAAGTCCAGAACTAGAGGGCATAGGTTTAGGGTGAGAGGGGAAAGATATAAAAGAGACCTAAGGGGCAATCTTTTCACACAGAGGGTGGTATGTGTATGGAATGAGCTGCCAGAGGATGTGGTGGAGGCTGGTACAATTGCAACATTTAAAAGGCATTTGGATGGGTATATGAATAGGAAGGGTTTGGAGAGATATGGGCCGGGTGCTGGCAGGTGGGACTAGATTGGTTTGGGATATCTGGTCAGCATGGATGAGCTGGATTCCGTGCTGTACATCCCAATGATCTCTAACCAGGTTTATATGGAAACATTAGCTTTCTTAGCAACCACCTGAGGAAGAAGCAATGCTTCGAAAGTTAATGTTTCCAACTAAACCTGTTGGACTTTAACATGGTGTTAACTAGTTTTGAAAAGGTTTGTAGCTCAGGTTGAGGTTCTGGATGTGGGTTTGCTCACTGAGCTGGAAGGTTCATTTTCAGACGTTTTGTCACCATATTAGGTAACATCTTCAGTGAGCCTCTGGACGAAGTGTAATATGGTGTTGTGTGATTTTTAACTGTGTCTGACAGAGGTTTCTTAAAACTGGCAGTATTTATTTGCACCACAATCAGATTGGACTAAATTTCTGTTTGGTCTTTTGGAGGATGAGGCACACCTAACAATTTGCCTGGAGTTTCTGATTTGATGCTGCCAGCCAGTTTGCATTGTGGAAGTGGATTCAGTCATTGCCAAACAAGCTCTAAAGCTCACATTGCTGACTGTGCTGTTTCCAGAGAGCTGCAAACAATATATAGTTAAAGAGCGGGAGGTTAATTCCCAGATCTGACTTTTGAATAGCATTTACACTCCTGAGTTCAGGGAAAGTGCGAGAAGGACCTGGATCTTACAGGACCATACCATGTCTTGGTTGGTTGCTGCCGGCTGGCCTATTTTCCTAAGTTATTGAAAAATAATGAGCATCCTGATAATGTGGATCTTGCACATACTCAGTATGTACCTGGCACCTCTTGCTCCCATGCCCCTTTTCCCTTGCTGACTGCCAGTGCCTCACCAGTATCTCTACCTCCCACTCCTGTAACTGTGCTAAACTGTCTCTGAGAGTTAGTCACTTGTTAACAAGTTTGGATTCACAGCACAGTTTCAGATGAGCTCCAGTTCATTGAGGATAGACCAGGAGAAGATTCAAGTCAAACGCAGAAAGCAAAACATAAGTACAAAGTTGGAATGAATAAATGAATGCAGAACAAGCTCTATTTTGTTTAAGAAAAACCCTCGTCCCTGCATGTAATTATAATCTTTCACCCTTAGAACCATTCTGGTAAATCTCTTCTGCACCCTTTCTAAGGCTTTCACATCGTTCCTTTGTGTGGTACTCAAACCTGGTTTACCCAGTTGTAGGCCGAGCTTCCTTGCCTTTGCACTGTTTGTGCTGTTAATAAAAACAAGCACTGCAGAAGCCTTTTAACAGCTTTCTGGGTTTGTCCTGCTATACCTTCAGAGACTTATTTACACACACCAACATTCCTTCCCATTCTTGCACCCTTTCATAGATTGAACCATACATTGCCTCTGCTCATTCTGCTAAATTGTCTTTTCTCTTCTGCTCTCCCCATCCCAGACTGACTTTCACATCCCTCTCATTTCCCTGGTCTTTAGCATCCTGTCCCCACCAGAACCCTGAACTCTGCCATTTCCAGACTGACAGGAAATCTGGTTCAGGCCCATAGGCTCTAGCTAGGCCCATGGAGAGCTGCAGTTGGGGTAGAGGCTGTACGAAGCAGAAGGATGGCTGAGATACCGTGCACAGTAATCCCCCGGTAAACTGCTGACTTCCCCTTGGAGGGGGGTCCTTGGGTTATTCCAAGTTTGGGGCAAGCTGGCACATTTGTCTGCAAATCTGCTGCCCGGGATTAGTTGGAAACTGTTTTCTGTTAGGTTTCTTTTGTCTGACAGAGTTCACTCATGTAACGAGCAAACTGCAATTATTTTTTAAGATTCATATGGATGTTATTTGATTGCTCGTGGTGACTGATTAAGTCAAATTCTGTTTTTATTACATGGCATAATGAGATTTTTATCTGTGCATTGGGGATTAAATTCCAAGTCTGTTCATTTTTCTCTAAAAGCTGTCACAGAGGCCTTGATTATTATTCATAAATGCACAGTCTTTATTTAAATATTTCCCCCTTCTTTAATTCCAGGCATTTTCAGACCTGAGGATGTACAGCTAGAAAGTATGTTGAATGTGCTGGATATATAATTAGCTGCCTGGTGTTTAACCATATATTGTTTGGTTCAGGGATGGGGTACAGATGGAGTCAGCAGCTTTTTAGCAACCTTGGAGGATAATGCTGAGCTTGGGTCTCACTAGGGCACATTTCTGGGATTCCACAATACAGCAGTGAGTAATTCCGCTGTTTTAGCAGAAAGATAGGGGTGAAATGGTGTTTGAGCAAGTTCCTTTGTTGGGAAGGCTTTGACAAAGCCAGAATCCAAGGTGGATGGGAGCTAAGGTAAGGCCCTCCCATCAGTCTTTACGCTCCTCCAGTACCGAGTAGCCAATTAGAGCCCAAAGTGAGACCAATGAGAGGAGACTGACCAGGATTTTCCACTTGGCCTGTGGGGTCTATCAGGTGTTTGGAGGTAAGAGGGGCCACGGACCCAGACCCCCACCCTTCAGATTGGTGGACCCTTCTGAGGAAGGGTCACTGGTCCCAAAATGTTAACTCTGATTTCTCCCTACAGATGCTGTCAGACCTGCTGAGCTTTTCCCGCCATTTCTGTTATTGCTTCACCTTGATAGCCTGGCTTCAAAAGTAATTTTTTTTTAATGTAAAACACTAAAGAGGGTGGCACTTTCATCTTGAACTATCCTCTCCAAACATGCCCTGCACTGCAAACTGCTGCTCCATTGAACCTGAAGGGTCTCTGATAGGCCGCTCTGGTGTTTTGTGAGGCCTCCTGCTGCCCTTTATTGGACAGTACAGCTGTAACCAGGCCCGGGAAGGGGGTGGGAGTCCCTATGAAGGTCACAGTGAATGACTTTTCTCCCCTTGCTGGCAGATTCATGAACCTCACTGTGTTTCCTAAGAGATCGCCAGCACTGGGAGAGGTCAAGGGTCAAGCAGGACTTGTGCAGGCAATTTAAATGTTTCAGAGAAATCTTCAGGGTTGAATGCTTGAGGCACAGAGAACTATCAACACTCGAAAGATTGCACAGTGCTGAACAATAGATGGATGATCTGGTGAGACAGGTCACTGCAGGATTTCATTGGGCCGCTGGCAGGCATTACACCGCTGCCCCCTGCCAGTGGGACTCCGGCACTGCATCACTCTACACACTGCCATTGCGACTCCAGCACTGCATCCCCTTACACCCTGCCAGTGGGACTCTAGCACTGCATCCCCCTACACCCTGCCAGTGGGACTCCAGCACTGCATCCCCTTACACCCTGCTAGTGGGACTCTAGCACTGCATCCCCCTACACCCTGCCAGTGGGATTCCAGCACTGCATCCCCCTACACTCTGACATTGGGACTCCAGCACTGCATCCCACTACACCCTGAAGGTGGGACTCCAGCACGGCATCCCCTTACACCCTGCCAGTGGAGTTCCAGCACTGGATCCCACTACACTCTGACACTGGGACTCCAGCACTGCATCCCCCTACACTCTGACATTGGGACTCCAGCACGGCATCCCACTACACCCTGAAGGTGGGACTCCAGCACGGCATCGCACTACACTCTGAAGGTGGGACTCCAGCATTGCATCCCACTACACTCTGACACTGGGACTCCAGCACTGCATCCCCCTACACTCTGACATTGGGACTCCAGCACGGCATCCCACTACACCCTGAAGGTGGGACTCCAGCACGGCATCGCACTACACTCTGAAGGTGGGACTCCAGCATTGCATCCCACTACACCCTGACAGTGGGACCCCAGCACTGCATCCCCTTACACCCTGCCAGTGGGACTCTAGCACTGCATCCCCCTACACCCTGCCAGTGGGACTCCAGCACTGCATCCCCTTACACCCTGCCAGTGGAGTTCCAGCACTGCATCCCCCTACACCCTGCCAGTGGGACTCCAGCACTGCATCCCACTACACCCTGAAGATGGGACTCCAGCATTGCATCCCACTACACTCTGACATTGGGACTCCAGCACTGCATCCCACTACACCCTGAAGGTGGGACTCCAGCACTGCATCCCACTACACCCTGAAGGTGGGACTCCAGCATTGCATCCCACTACACTCTGACACTGGGACTCCAGCATTGCATCCCACTACACTCTGAAGGTGGGACTCCAGCATTGCATCCCACTACACCCTGACAGTGGGACCCCAGCACTGCATCCCCTTACACCCTGACAGTGGGACTCCAAATACTGTATCCCCCTGACACCCTGCCTTTGGGACTCCAGTACTGCAACCCTGCACCCTGTCAGTGGGACTCCAGGTCTGCATTGCTGCACCCTGCCAGTGGGACTCCAGCACTTCATCCCCCTGCACCCTGCCAGTGGGACTCCAGCACTGCATCACTGTATCCTGCCAGTGGAACTCCCGCACTGCATCACTGTATCGTGCCAGTGGAACTCCCGCACTGCATCACTGTATCCTGCCAGTGGAACTCCAGCACTGCTTCACTGTATCCTGCCAGTGGAACTTCAGCACTGCTTCACTGTATCCTGCCAGTGGAACTCCAGCACTGCATCACTGTATCCTGCCAGTGGAACTCCAGCACTGCTTCCCTGCATCCTGCCAGTGGAACTCCAGCACTGCATCACTCTATCCTGCCAGTGATGTTCCAGCACTGTATCCCTGAATTTTGCCTGGGGTGAACTGGAAAACTGCACATTAAACCCCCTCTCTCTCTCTCTCTTTCTGTTTCTGGAGTGGGGGTACAGGAAACAATAACAGATGGGGCACAGCACAAAGTTGATTTCGAATAAGTGAATGTTCTCATCTATGAGCTGCAGTGAGGGCCCTGACAGATGGCAGTGCCTCAAGCTCCAGAAACTTTCCAGAACTCCTGAAGAGGTTTCTCATCCGAAAACAATGAAATCCCATTTCAGTCAAACGTTTACTTGATTGTTTCGAGCCCCGTTTCAGCTAATGTTGCCTACATTTAAAATTGCATCAACCACAAGTGTTGCTAAATGGACTATTAAACATTTATAAAAGGAGGTTATTAACTAAAATCAGCAATTAAGTATTCACGTAAAGATCTCTTTAAAATAATTCATGGCAGCACTTGTAATTATTTTCTCCGAATGAAAAGCTCATCCCCCACCTCCCCACAGGCATTCGGCCTCCACCCACAGAGATCACAGCAAAATCCTTCAATGTGTGAACTGTACTAGGTTTACAAGAAGAGATGTTAGTTCCGATGCCCTGTTGTGCAGTGCAGTGATGCCATGATTGATAGACTGGGGTGTGAGCAGCTGAAAAATAAGCTGGAGGTCTGTGGAGGGTAATCACAGGTGGCCACACCTTTACTGCCTGCGGGCAGGGTGAATTTTTTTTCCAAACTCGGTTTTCGATTATTCCCTTTGACTTTATCCACGTAATTGCTTTGTGAAAATGCAAAGTCATTGGCTGCATGATTTGTATAAGGGTTAATTGCGATGGAGCAAATCGTTACGATTAAGCAAGAGTTAATTTTCATATCACAGACTAATTATAGTACCAAGTTGCTCCATTATACACACACAGCAATAAATATTTAGTGATATGAACAATTAGGTCAATCTACATCCGGTCCTATTTTAATGCTCAAATTATTTAAAATTTATGAGGAGAAGAACTGTTCAATCCTAAGTAGTTGTCAGGATATTGGAATAAGTTGGTCACCCACTGAATATTCTAAATCCACGTCCAATATTTATGTTTGACATTGAGAGTGGGTTATCTGTTCTTCCGTCCCACTTACAGTTTGAAAGGAGCTAGCGTGTTTTTCACTGCCTTTCTCGAGGGATTGGTCAAACTGACTATGAGTTAAAGTGACAGATTCATCGTCTACGAGCCGGAGAAATCACATTCTGGCAGTTACTCCAATAGAAGGGTAGGGGATGGTGCAGTGGGTATGTCACCAGACAAATGATCCTGAGAGCCAGCCTAGTGCTCCAGAACGTGGGTTCAAATCCCACTGCAACAGCTGGGGGAGTTTTGATTCAAGAAATAATTCTGGAATATAAAGATATTGATTGTTGTAAAATTCTATCTAGTTCACTCATGCCTTTAGGGAAAGAAACTTGCCGATTTAACCGAGTTTGGCTGGAAGGGCCTGGATTGGAGTGCTGCTTTGTTGCATTAGAGTGCAACTGGGAGTTTGCAGAAGCAGGGAGTTCAATGAACAAGAGAGGTAGGTGATTGATCCCTTTGGTGATGTTTTTCTGTCACTGATGAACACTTCTGCTCTTTAATATAAAAGCACAGTCTTACGGAATTTGGAGCATAAGGGGACAAGGTGACCTTAAGAAACTCGAGCAGTACAGGAGGTCAGACACTGTATACATCTGGCAAGATGCAGGGAAATTTCAAAGGACCAGGCCATTGTTATCATCACTCAGTCCAGAGGCAGAGCTCCTGGGCTGATGTCAGGATTCAGAAGTGACACTGGACAAGTGGAAGTTGCTGGGTGAATACAGATGGCGAGTATTTGTACTACTGTTTATAGTTTATAAAGTCTTTATTTTGTGGTTTGTATTTGCAAGAGCTGTATTCTGATTTAATGAGGTCAAAGGAAGATGAGCCCTAAAATGATTGATATTATTTGATTTTAAGAGCCTTTTAAAAGTTAAATCCAAAATGGTAGTCATAACAGTAGAGCACAAAGCTATGGTGTACTCCTCTTGCTCTACATGGGAAGCCCAGTGCCCCGAGGCCAGCATGTGTGCTGGAAGTGTCTCCAGATGCAGATCCTGTGGTCTGGGTTTCAGAGCTGGAGCAGTGGCTGGGGATAAAGTTGAGACATCACACCACAGGCAGAAAGGGAATGGGTGACCAGCAGGCAGAGGAAGGGGACTAGGCAAGCAGTTCAAAGTATTATTTAAGTGGAGAAAAGGAACTTGGGGTGGAGGTATTTGTGCACAAACACAGAAAGTGAGCACACGGATAATCAGGAAGGCTTATGGAATGTTGGCCCTTATTTCAAGTGAGTTGGAGCATAAGAGTAGGGGAGTCTTACTGTAGCTGTACAAGCTGCAGTACAAGCTGCAGTACTGCAGTACTGTGAGCTCCTTTTGTCGCCTTATTTAAGAAAATATATTATTTTATTAGATACAGTTTAGAGAAGGCTCACTAGGATGATCTCTGGTAAGGAGGGATTGTCTAATGGGCAAAAGCCAAACAGGTTGGGACTCCACTCACTAGAGTTTAGAAGAATGCGATGTGATCTAATTAAAATGTAAGGGGTTTGACAGGGTAAATACCAGGAGGAGGCTTCCCCTCAAGGGAGAATCTAGGGCCAGAGGGCATAGTCTCAGATTAAAGGGGCACCAATTTGAGGCTGAAATAAGGAGGAATTTCTACCCTCAGAAGGTTGAAAATCTTGCCACAAAGTGTTGTGGGGGGCAAAGTCCGCGTGTATATTTAAGACTGAAGTAGATAAATTCTTGATCAGTTGGGGAAATGAAGGGTTATGGGGAAAGGGCAAGAAAGTGGGTGTGAGGAATATTGGATCAGCCATGATCCTACAGAAAGGCAGAGCAGATTTGGAGGGGGAGGGGGGAGGGGAGGTGTGGAACAGCCTACTCCTGTTCCAGTTTCTTATTGTCCTATGTGACTCCATACCAATAGTGGTTTTTCCCAACTGCCCTCTGAAATCGTCTATTAGTTCAAGGGCAGTTAGGGATGGGCAACGGATATCACCAAGACTAACTTCTCACTTCTCCAGGTGGCACAGCAACTATGTTTGAACTTTCCCTCCTCCACAGACCAAGTCTTTGGGATTAATGCTGCCAACAATTTGTGCCAGTGAAGATTACCCAAATTAGTAGAAAGTAGGAATACATCAAAAACGTTCTCCATTGTCTGAATCACTGTCAACTGCACAGTGCCTTTATATCTGGCTGTGTTTTACAATGATTTATAGATGATTTTCAGTTATGTTACATGAATCACACAAATCAGCAGCAGGAAGAGGCTATTCTGTCCCCCTCGTTCAGCCATTCAATAGAATCATGGCTGATCTGGTTGTAACCACAAATCCACATTCCCACTGCTCCTGATAATCTTTCAATGAATGACTAAAGTCTATCTACCTCTGACTCTGTTTCAGGAAGAGAGTTCCAAAGTCTCTTGATCCTCTGGAGGAGAAAAAGTCACCTGAACTCTGTTTTAAATGGATGACCTCTAATTTTTAAACAGTGATCCTTGTTCTAGATACTCCCATAAAAAAGACATGCTCTCAATATCTATCCTGTCGAGATCTTTCAGGACTGAAATATATTTTCACCCAAGTTTCTTATTAGTCTCCAAGACTTCAGTGAATATGAGCCTAGACTGTCCTACCTTTTCTCATATGACAGAATGCCCTTTCCAGATATTAGTTAATAAACCTTCTCTGAACTGTCTCCAGCAAATTTATGGAACTCCTTAAATAAGGTGACCAGTAATGTGCACAATACTCCAATTGTAGTCCCAGCCGTGGCCTGTATAATTGAACTCTAACATCCCTACTTTTACAGATATTTTCTAATCAACCTGGTCAGACATTGTTACCACCCAGCTCTGGAGCAGATGGGATTTGAACCTAGATTTCCTGGCCCAGAGGCAGGGCCACAAAATCCCTCTCCAACTTTTATGTGCAATTCACCTTGTGATAAATGATAACATTCTATGAGCTTTCATATATACTTGCGATATCTGCTTACTTTCCTTTCATGATCCATACAGAAAGACGTTCAGATCCTTTGACATCTCAGAGCTCTGCAATCCTTCACTATAAACCTTAGATAATACATTTTTTAATATTCCTCCTGCCAAAATGGACCACTTTACAATTTCCCACAACATTGCTGGATCACTTTCTTATGAATTTGTGGGATGTGGCCATCACTGGCTCAGCCAGCATTAATTGCTTATCCCTAACTGTCCACAGGTCAGGCTGTGGAGCCACAAGGAGGCCAGACTAGGTAAGGATGGCAGATTTCATTCCCTGAAGAATGAAAAGAGGATTAGTAAAGTTATCACCAGTGGTTACATGGCTGTTCTAGACCTGATATTGCTTTTGTTTTCTAGTTATTGAATTCCATTTGGGATTTGAGCCATTGAGTAGTTGTCCAGTGCTATTACCATCACCCCGTCACCTTCCCATGTCCTCAGATGCCAATATCTGAATGTAATCTCTTTGTGTCATTATTGTTCTCTCTCAGTTTTGACTGAAATTGGAGTGATAAGTTTGAATGGAGACGTGAGAAAATTTGTTTCATATCTTAGTTTTCATACTTCCTGTGTTGGATTATATTAAATGAATAACACTGGCAGTTAATTTGATTTTAATTCACTGTATCATTAAGGCAGCAAGGAATGGCTGAAGTTGTAAATGCACTGATGTTAATAAGGAACACTTTGGGTTGGAGATCCATAGGAAAACTTTAAAACAGGAACTGGGTTGTCATTTGAAGTTCCTGATAGCCCCTTGATGATCAAGCTGTGCTAGTGGGCTTCAGGCTGGCAAATAAAATTGGATCACAATATCCACATGGTTTAGGTGAAAACATCAAACTTTAATCTAACCGCAACACTGAGTAGAACAAGAAGCAATGGAAAAGGACCTTAGGGATCATGTGGCACTATGGTAGTGTCCCTACCTCTGAGGTGGAGGTGAGGCTACGGTTTGGTGGGAGGCTTAAGTCCCACCTGTTCCACAGGTATGTTTGAGTGTGTCTGAACTGATTAAAAATATCTATGAAAGGCTGCTAAGGGAATGGGATCCCAGCCACTGGGGGTGCTAACATATCATGGTGCTGAAATTGGACTTGCCGTTTAGGGTTGAGACCTCAAAGTCGGGGTCACGCTGCCCACTCTGTCAGAACCCTCATCTTGCTATCGTCTATGACCCATTAGAGAATGGTGACCGAACTCCTGAATCTGAAAGACCACTCTGAGCTCCTCCAGCCAGCAAGCAATTCAAGCCTCCATTGCAGGGAATGGAGAGAGGCCTCTTCTGTCTCAAAACTAAACTTTTCAAAGACCTGGGTCCACATCATGGAGGGCAGAATGACTTGTTACCACGAATGTTGGTGGTGAGGGGTGGGTACTGTGGGCCGGTGAGAGGTGGCTCTGAGTCATCCTGTAGTGGAGACTGGGGAGCTGCCCTGTTTCTGACAGTGTCTGGAACATGCCAGTCAGCTTCTGATAGTGTTCTCAATTGGCCTTTTCATTATCTTCACAAGGTATGCACTGCTTGCTGGCAGATGTTGCTGGCCAGCTGTTCTGTCCCAATCTAACCTTCCAGAGAATGGCTTGCAAGTGGCAAGATGGAACCAAATCTTAATCGCTACTATATCAGAACCCAAACATTGTCCTTGGTTTACTGCAGTCAGAATCCTAAACTGTACAGACCAGTGATGTATCAGTTCTAATGTATTGTCTCTGTTTAGTTAGCCAATTCTAGCCAGTGCATCAAGAGTGCATTGTACTCTAGGTTTACCTTAGATTCTGGACTGATTGAGTGACAATGAGTAGAGCCAACTCCTGGTCTTTACCCAGCACTTGCATGATTCTGTTGTAAAGCTTGAGATAGCCTACATCGTTCAGTCCCCAATACAATTCCACTTATTATCTGATCACCTTCAAAATGATGCTTGAACGACCTTGCTGTGTGTATGTTAGCTACAGTACAACACTGACCACACTTCAGATATATTTCCTTGACTGTAAAATGGTTTATGTCCTGAGAGTCTTTCTTTCTAATCAAACACACTAATTTGTATTTTCCATGAAGTAGAAGTTTAAATTGAATTATTTGTAACATGCACATACTAATCACAGGGATTTCCTGAGTGGGGCCATCCAGAATGAGAGGTCATAGCTTTAGGCTGAGGGACAGCAGATTAAAAACAGATGAGGAGGAATTACTTCTCTCAAAGGGTCACAAACACAGCCCAGAATGTGGCGGATACTTGTCACTTAATACATTTAAGGAGGAGATGGACAGATGTTTAATTAGTAGTGGGTTAAATGGTTTTGGAGAGTGGGCAGGAGAGTGGAGTTGAGGCTGAGCTGAGATCAACCATGGTTGTGTTTAATGGCGGAACGGGCTCAAGGGGCTGAGTTGCCTACTCCTGCTTCTCGGTCTTATGTTCTGATTCAGAAGTCACATGATGCCAGTTTTATTTGAAATCACAAAGCTTTCGGAGCGCTACTTCTACAGCAGGTATAACCTGGTGTTGTGTGACTTCTGATTTTCTCTACTCCAGTCCAACACCAGCACGTCCACATTATGTCCTTATGCAAGCAGCCTTGCTGGAATTGTGCCTTTGTGAACATTTATTTTAAAAAGAGGGTTTGGATAATCTCTATAACTTTCTCACATATTACTCAGCAAATTTCCTGCATTTTTCATTTTCAGTTGTTCTTTCTGGCCGTCCTATTTGATTCCATCTTTCGGTTGTGTGTTCCTGGCTCTCTCTCTCTTTTCCCACCCTCCAAAGTACTCTTTGCTTCTCTCTGATAATGGATTGTTTAATGTTCACTGAGTTCAGCCTTACAGCATCAATATTACTTCCACGTCCCTAGACTCTCACTTTTAGATATAAAATATATATATTTATTCAGTCTCTCTCTCTCGCGGTCTTGGTTCCTCTTCTAATTTCCTATGCGTGCCAAAGTTTAATGAGATCACTCTGTATTCTTCCTCCAGGCATTGTCATGCTCATTATTGCTATCTTTCCTGACTGCCCTTCCTGTTGATCCAACCCCTCTGCACTGTTCTGTTGGAAAGTTTCAAAACAACGCTTCAGTGATTTTTGTGAAAGTTCATCAAATTTGGGAAATAAAATTTTCAGTATCACTGACAGATTCATCATTATGGTGGCCCTATGGCTTGGTGCCTCTAATTTGGTTGCAAGTAGGGCTTCTTATTGCCACTGAGGAGGATGTGATAAAACAAAGCTGGTGTACTTTCACACTTTGCTTTTAATTAAAGATGGAAATACGTGGAAGTGCAAATTATTGTTGGAAACCTGACATCACCAATCAGATATTTATTTTTACATTCCAGCTTTATTCTTCAGCCTATTTATGGACACTTAATGGTCAGGTTACTGGTGTAGACAAGACTTGTGAAACCTCCCACTGAGTGTCAGTGCCTTCCTCCCCATTTTATGATGTGAGCATAAACATTAAATTGAACAAACTATTTTTTGTATCAATCCACACCGTTATTGATGCAGTTTATTTGGGTAATTTTTGATGGAACGAGAAAATGATCTGGTAGCTGAAGCAACTTTAAGATTGGTTGACAGGGAAGTTAGTGCTGTGTAATAATTCCTGGTGAAAGAGAGGATTGCTGTGTTCCTTGGATGTGCCCAGTATTTTATTGGTCCGTGGAGTCCAATGAAGGAAAGATCTGCATTGATATTATTTAATGATGTGGTGTTTTCTCAAAAGCTTTCCCAAAGCACAGAACAGACATGGGAATGATAATTGCACGTGTTGTAATGTATAAGGTGAGTTGGATCAGGGCCAGCCCAAAACATGGAAATGTTTGGTGGCCTGGTATCACAGTGACTCAAAGTGAACATGGAAACTTAGAAATCATGGTCAGAGTAAGCCATTTAGCCCTTTGAGCTGCTTTGTCGTCAGTGTGATCATGACTGATACTCTATCTCAACACCATGTTCCTGCTTTTCTTCCAAATCTGTTGATGCCGTTCATATTGAAAAACCTATTGATCTCTTTCTCAAATGTAGTCAATGACCCAGCCTCCACAGCCTTTTGTGGCCACCAGCTCCACAGGATAACTACCCCCTGAATGAAGAAATGTCTCCTCAGCTCACTCCCTCAAAATGGTCTGATGTATCCTTCGTCATTTTATCAGGCAAGCTGCCTCCTGGTGCTAACATAAAATCTGAAGTGAACACTTTGGATTGTGAATTGACAACATCATGCCAGTCTGTAATTACACAGGAAGTGAGAGGGCATCGAAGCCGGAAGCCAACCCACCATTTGTTAATCGGTTAAAGACCCGATTATGTGATATTTCTATTTCCCACTCCATCTTTCAAACATTGGATCAATAAAGGATGGGCTGTGATTTCCAGCAGGTAAGAGGAGGTGGCCAAGGGCTGGCAGAAGGGCCTGACAATGGGACCATGGCTGCAGGTAGCGGCAGAGTCTGATGGTGAAAGTGTCAAGCATTTTTAGACTTCCCTCTTTTGAGCCTGTTAGGAGAAATAAGGGGACAGCGAAAGGGAAGGGGGTCTTAAATAGATGGCTGCCACTGACTTATGTTGACAGTGTTGGTGAGGCCAGTTCTGGTCACCCTGCCACCAGAAGGATATTATTAAACTGGAGAGGTTCAGAAAAGATCTACCAGGATGTTACCGGTAATGGAGGGTTTCAGTTATAAGGAGAGGCTGGATAGGCTGGCATGTTTTTCAGTGGAGCGTAGGAGGCTGAGTGATGGCCTTATAGAGGTTTATAAAAGCATGATGGGATATAGGTAAGGTGAATGGCAGGTATGTTTCCCTAAAGTGGAGGATTTCAAAACTAGGGGACATATTTTTAAGCTAAGAGGAGAAAGATTTAAAAGGGACATTTTTATACAGAGTGGTTTGTGTGTGGAGTGAACTTCTAGAGGAATTGGTGGATGCAGTTATTTTTGAAAGACATTTGAATAAGTAAGTGAATAAGAAATGTTTGGAAGGATGTGGGTCAAGCACAGGCAGGTCAGATGAATTTTGTATGGGATTATGTTTGGCATGGACTGATTGGGCCGAAGGGTCTGTTTCCATGCTGTATGACTTTATGATTATGACTCTATGATTTCCTGTTCACGGAAGAAATTCTCTGTTGCATGACTTCCTGGCTTAGAAAGATGGTTGGATGCAGAGAACTCCCCTTTGTGTCACTCTCCCTGGGTGGTCTCCAATTTGCTGTCCAACGCTCAGTTGACTACATTGAAACGATGAGAGGGGATCACTCACTTCCCAGTCTGCCAGAAATTGCAAGCCCAGTAACACACGACTGAAACAGTGGCATTGCAACAGTCTATAACCATTTGAACTAAATCTCTGGCTGCTGTAACTAAGCCAAAGCAGAGTGAAGATAATTACAAATCTAACACAGACACAGATAATAACAGTTATAAAATCATTTTCTGCAAGCTTTACAGTCATTAGCAGCCCTAAGGGTCTCATTACTAACAGAGCAAAGCACCTCAGTGCTACTGGTGACCATAACGTCCTTCAAAACAATTTTATTGCTGTGTTAGAAACTCAGCCTTTTACATCAAAGTTGTTGTAAAGTCTATAGATCGGTTCCGTTTTCCTGGTCAGTTTGTAAATCGTGATTCCATGTTGCATTCCAGAATTGATTCCAGGTGGGGCTGGATATCTTCGAACTGTTGTAGATGAACTTTCCAGCTTTTATATCGGTGCAGTTGTTAAGTCACTGCTTTATGAGACATATTCCCATGGAAACGGTTCAAAATTTCCTTCTTATTTTCAGTCTGATGTGAGTAATGTTGGCAGAGTGAAATCATGTAGTTTTCTCGTCTTTCAGTGGAGAATAATATACAACCCAAAGTGAGGCATCAGATAAAGCCTTAACAAAATGTAGTCATGTAAATTAATTTGCTCATGTTGTATGATGGTAGCACAGCTGGTCTCATTAGCATGCACATAACAAATAATTAGAGCTGAATTTTTCGCCGGCCTGCCTCCTGGGCTCACTGGGTTAATTATGTCAGAGCGTAATTACACTGCCCCTAGGAGACATAATGGCATACCCTAGTGAGCAGGGACCTGCTAATGATGGCGTAAAACTGACAGAGAAAAGGCTTACACATCTGCATGTAACTGCATACCTCTGTTACCTATACATTTATCTGTGTTTAAATAAACAAATATTATCTGTTATACACTGTATTAAAAAAGCAGTCTCCTTAGAATAACTGTAAATTTATTCATAAGAAGTTACTTGCTTTCTGTGAGCCCTCTCTTTCTCACTTGTGGCTAACCTGAGCCCAACAGTTTCCTGATTCTTGGTGGGCTCTTGTCTGGGCTCTTGTCCAGCCACTTGTCCACACTTGCCCCCACCTCTGCATTGTGCTTGTGTGTCTCAGGCTGCCTCTCACTCACCACACTCCAGGGGGAACTGTTCAGGTCTCCAAGCTAAAAGCCTGTGCCTGCTGCACTTGCTCCATCTGTAGGCCTGCAGGAAGCCTCCAGGTATGTGTGGCTTGGTTTGTGCTCAGTCCCTTCTGGGTTCAAGTGTGTTTCTCCATGATAATGCTTCACATTTGTACAGTAAAGACAAAGAAATGAACCTGGAGCATAAACTTTGTAGGAATGGAACATGGGTTCTGCAGTCATGATCAAAGCATTCTCACTAGATTCTTGCATGATGTTAGTGGGAAATATTAGTAATGTAATCAGTGCTCTGTACCCGTATTTTGAATGAACCAGTGGATTTGCCACTTCATTGGTTCATAGTTTGCATTGGGATTAACAATGAGGCAGCCTCACCATTATCATCTTCTTCTGGCTTCTCCCATTTACTTGTGGTAACCACAGTGCTGATTGACCATCATACTCTTGTCTACTTCCTATTCCTCTTGTAATCCAGCTGTGTTTAAGTGCTTCACTTAAATCACATCTTTCAATCTATGCTTGGTCCTTCCTCTTGGCCTTCTTCCTGGCAATCCCATGTTCATTTCTTGCTTCACCACACAGCTCCTCTCTGTCCAAGACAGACAACATTCAAATCTTTTTCCAGTTACTCCCACATGTTTCACTGACCAGCTAATGTATGGGTTCCTGACCTTGCCTTTCCTTATCACTCCACATTTATAATATCCATTCTGTCCACTAGAAGGGAATAAATTAGATGGCATCTTCTGGTCTCCACATAATTACCATTAATCCAGAGAGAGCAGCAGTGTTACCTGTCCTACTGTACATGTCAGTGACATGGTACAATATACAGGAGATACCTCAAATCACTAGAGAAATACCACCAGTGATATCTCTACAGAATCCTGCAAATCCACCGGCAGGATAGGTACTCTTAACATTAGTGTCCACTCTCAGGCCAGAATTCCCAATATTGAGGCACTGGTTATGTTAACCCACTGTACTGGGTGGACCACATCCTCAACATGATACAAAAATTCCAGAACAAGCTGTCTTCTCTGAGCTTTATCACGGCATATAGTTACCAGGAGGACAGGGAGAATGCTTCAAGAGCTCTCTCAAAGCCTGCCTGAAGGAAATGCAATATCCCCACCAGCTCATGGGAATCTCTTGCCCAAAACTACCCACAGGAGAGAAGAAGCACCCACAAAGGTGACAACCAGTTTGAGCATCTCTGACAGCCTCTGGAGGAAGTCAAAGTGGAAAGATAGAGAAGGAGAGAGCATCTTACTCACCCACCTCTTCAACACCGCCTGCCCCACTGTGGCAGAGTGTGCAGACCTAACATTGGTTTGTTTAGTCACCTCAAGAGCTACAACTCCAGAGTGCAAGAAAATTCCCCCTTGGATTTGAGGGGCTCTCGATGAAGAAGAACCAACAGAACTGTCAGTGCTCCTGAACCAGAATGCTGTCTTCCAGCTGTCACCAACCACCACCAAACCAGAATCACTGCCGCAGCCAGAGGCTAGGGAGTCGTGCACTCTATCCTTACTAAAGATGCCAGAAACAATTAGGGCAGGTGCACTCAGAAGTAATGAATATTTAATAGTACAGTAAGTAATAATTAACATAAAGCAACCTCTCTGGTCCTGAAAAGACAATTTACCATTGAGGTCTCATTCACTTGAAGATAATTCTTGTTAGAGACATTTTTAAATCAAACAATGTTTTATTTACAAGTCTGCTTACTGCTTATCTTGGTATTTTTCATATTTCTCTTTCCCAGTCCTGATTTTGTATTTTTGTACATGATTTAAATATGATTACATTTCCTACCTTTAATTCTTGGATTGGATTCACAGTTGCTTAGTGGAAGATTGTTCAATCTGATTGGTTTATGATCCACACTGTTTCCTGCGCTGATCACAGGCATCGCACAGTTTGCTATTGAGATTACAGAACCGGATTAAACAGTGATGTGTGTGGTAGCACTATTACCCCTGAATCCCCAAGGTCTTGGCTCAAATTTCAGATCAGGGCTTCAGTGCAGAAATGAAAGCTGATGTCCCTGCGCAATACTAATGGAACACTGCACTGTCGCAGCTACTGGGATGTTACAGCACAGCTCCATTTACCTGTTTTGGTGAATTGTGAAAGATCCAGTGGTGCTATTTTGAAGAAGGACAGCGAGATACGCTGGTGTCCCGGCTAATACTTATCCCCTCAATCAACATCATTTGAAAAAAAGATGATCACATTGCTATTTGTGGCGGTTTGCTGAGCACATTTAACTGCTATCTTTGCTACCTTACAATCATGACTACACTTCAAAAAGTATTTCTTTAGCTGTAAGACCGTCTGAGACATCCAGTGGTCATGAAAGGACTATATTGATGTGAGAGCTTTGAGTTGTTTTTGAAACTCTGAGCAGCTGTCAGAGAGGCGAATGCTTCATGCAAAATCCAAAATGTCATTTTTAAATAATGGTTTCCAGTCAGATTGAAGGATGAAGGTTGCACCTTTCTGTTTCAGGTGTCCTCCTAATTTCTTATTTCATGCACTTGGATTTTTATTTCACAATTATGCTTTAATCATTGTAAATACTACTCACCTTCTGTATGATCTTTACTCCTGTAAGGATTACAGTGTTGCTTCTGTTCTTCACAAAGGAAGACAACCACTTGATAAAGGAGCGGCGCTCTGAAAGCTAGTGCTTCCAGTTAAACCTGTTGGACTATAACCTGGTGTTGTGTGATTTCTAACTTCACAAAGGAAGTAACTGATTCCTGTTGATTGACCCCACAATTTTAGTGATGTTTGTTAGGGTTAATTCTTACTATGGCCATGTGTGTGTTTTTATTGTCATAGATACTACACTGGACTACAGGTTAATTGACTTGTTTGTGAAGGTAATTGTACATTTGAAAAGATCTAACGTTTGCAAATGTAAAACATCTTGAAACACATCCTTCTGCTGTAGACGCGTCCATGTATCAGTCCACCTGGACTCAGAACATCTCATGTTCAATTCTGACCAGAAGAATAAAAGGCTTGAATGTGCTCCTGTGTTGAGAAATGTGCATGTCTGGGGGTTGGATATGGTGGGATTAGTCTTGGATTGGTGACGCCCATGGAAACAAGATGACCAGTGCATATGGTCTAGTCCCCATGTCAAGAGTAGGGCTGATGGTGGAGCCACAACAAACTGAGAGTCAGTATGTTGAGGAAGGCGGGTACTAAACTGCATGGCAACAATTTGAATTTACATAATGCCTTTATTGCAGTTCAGAGGAGATTGAGTAGGATGATCCCTGGTGTGGGGGGGATTGTCTTCTGCACAAATGTTAAGCAGGTTGGGACTTTACTCATTGGAGTTGAGAGGTGATCTCATTGAAACATACTCAAAGGACTTGACAGGGTAAATATTGAAATAATATTTTGCCTCATATGAGAGTCTAGGAGCAAAGGGCATAGTTTCAGAATGAAGGGGTGAAGTTTAAGACTGAGATGAGGAGGAATTTCTTCTGTCAGAGGGTTGTGAGTTTTTGGAACTTGTTACCACAGAGAGCTCTGGGAGCAGAGTCCTTGTGTATATTTAAGGCTGAGATAGAGGGATTCTTGATCAGTAGGGGAATCAAGAGTTACAGGGAAGCGGTAGAATATGTTTGTTAGGAATGTCAGATCAGCCATGATCCTATTGGCTGGCAGAACAGGCTTGAGGGGCTGAATGGCCTACTTCTGTTACTAATTATCATGATCTTATGGTCTTAAAATAAAATTGCATGAGTAGAACAGTGGGTCACAGCTTCCAGCTTTCAGAAGGTAGATTTTGGATTCATACCAAATGTTGTTTATCACACAGTGACTAACATTTGGAATGAAGCTAGAGCAGTGAAAGCAAAAGGCTTGGAATGATTTAACTGTGTAACAGTGAAGGGAAATGTAGGAGAAGTCAAAATCCAGCAACCATAAAGATCAAGTGAAAAGCAACAAAAATGTACAATAAATTAAAGCAAAGTGGAAAGGAAAGTTTTCAGGGGTTATCAAAGCTAATAGAAAAGAGTTATCCTTTAAAAAGATATTTATTGGAATACGTATAGTAAATCCTATACTGAATTACAGAGAACATTGCTCATCCTTGCTTCTCACTTGTGGGATGATCTCTGAATCCTCAATGCTCTGTTATTTTGCTGCAGTTTCTGTTCTTGAAGGGCAGTCAGCCTTCAGGGTTTGAAACCTCCCAGGACGGAGAATGCTCAAAGCATTTGAGATTCAGCAGGTTACACATGGTCCTCCTGGTGATCCAGACATGGAAGACCAACATTTTTTTGACTTGTTTCACCTGGTCCCTTACCTGCTTGTCAAACATTTAGAATGGATGGCTGTTTTTTCCACTTTGCTGATGTTCTGGCAGCAGTTATTTTCTGTTACAAATAAAGGACCCAGTGTGCCATTAACAGAGTATTAACTAGACTGCCCCTTTGATTGGAGAATGCACAGCTGAATATATTGTACATCTAATATGCACATACTCACATATTTATGCACTAGAGTCAAGTGTCACTCTGCATTTATATGCTAAACCTCTAGACAGCATGCACAGTTTTAGCCCATGAATTATTCTGTATATTTTTTGATCTTTAAAGATGTTTTTCAGAACCAACAGCGAAAGTATCTCCACAGAATTTGTTATGGGACATTGTTTCTGTCTTTACATTTTTCTGCAAAGGGAAGGTTTGATGTTCTGATGAGTTTGCAAAGGTGAAGCTGCAGAGTCTTTGGGAACTTGTAGATTTATCCCTGAGGGTTAACCTCATACAGATAATTGTGTGACTTCTTGCAGACAAACCTGGTGAGATGTCATTTTGTTCTAGTTGTCATTACATCACTTACGTCACTCATGACGGTTATTGCAGCTGCTACATGAAGTTATGTTCTTGTCATAGCTGAGTTGCTTTAAAGCTTCATGACCAACTAATAATCATAGCTTAATACATTTGGTGTATTTTTAATGTTCTCCCTGGCTCTGTAGGTCAATTTTAGAATGTTAAACTAATTATAAATGAAAAGAAAAGGTAGCCTTTTTCTGCATGAAAAGGAGCCAAGAGTTTGCCAAATTGTCTGTTCAAGAAAGGAGGGAGATGAGAAGTTGGAAACTGAAGACCACTTTGTCTAACAAGTGACATGGAGAAAATATTAGAATCCATTATTAAAGAGGTAATAGAAGGGCATTTAGAACTCTGTAATACAATTAGGCAGAGTCAGCACGGATTTGCAAAAGGGAAGTCATGTTTGACAAAGTCATCTGATTTCTTTGAGGATGTAACAAGCAAGATGGATATAGGAAACCAATAGATGTAATGCATTTGGATTTCCAAAAGGCATTTGAATCAGGGGCCTCATAAAATTTACTACAAATATAAGAGCTCATGTTATTGGGGTGCTGGATTAGCCTGGTTACGAGATTGGCAAACTTATAGGTAACTGATTCAGGATATATGGATCATCTTCATGTTGGCAGACTGGAGGGGAGCGTTGCGTGGATCAGTTCCAGGTTCTCAGCTATCTATGATGTATAATAATGACTTGGCTGAAGGAGCAGACTGTATTGGAGCCACATTTGCTGGAGATCCAAAGATAGGTGGGAACACAGGTTGTAAGGAAGAGCTCTGAACAATATGAGACTGTTTAAGGAGCAGTTGTTGTGAGTGATGCACAAATTTGTTCCTCTGAGGCAGGCAAGAAAGGGTAAGATTAAGGAGCCTTGGATGACAAGAACAGAGGAGCTTCTCGTCAAAAGGAAGAAAGCAGCTTACATGAGGTGGAGGTAGCAAGGATCTAGCACAGCTTTAGAGGATTACAGTCTACTAGAAAGGAGCTCAGAAATGAACTGAGGAGAGCCAGGAGGGGGCACGAAAAAGGCTTGGCAGGTAGGATTAGAAAGAACCCAAAGGCATTTTACTCATATTTGAGGAATAATGGAATGATCAGGGAGAAGGTATG
Organism: Chiloscyllium plagiosum; assembly: GCF_004010195.1. Lineage (NCBI taxonomy): Eukaryota > Metazoa > Chordata > Chondrichthyes > Orectolobiformes > Hemiscylliidae > Chiloscyllium > Chiloscyllium plagiosum. Next base: position 23,961,496 of record NC_057734.1, on the reverse strand, counting down.
GCCAGTCAGGGATAGTGTAGGAAACTTGTGCATGGAGTCAGAGCATATCAGGGAAGCCCTAAATGAGTTTTTTCCTTTGGTTTTAACTAAAGAAATGGACCTTGTTATGAATGAGAACTTTGAGCAGCTGAGAAACAGGCTTGAACAGATCAAGATTGATGAAGTTGATGTGCTGGAAATTCTGCAAACATTAAGATTAATAAGACCCCAGGGCCAGACCAGATTTATCCTAGGTTGCTCCAGGAAACGATAGACCGCTGGCGAAGATGTTTGCTTCCTCACTCTCCACACGAGTCGTACCGGAGGATTGAAGGGAGGTGAATGTTGTTCCTCTTTTCAAGAAGGGGAATAGGGAAATCCCTTGCGATTACTGACCAGTCAGTCTTACATCTGTGATCAGCAAGGTTTTGGAAAGAATTCTGAGGGATAGGATTTATGACTGTTTGGAAATGTATAGCGTGATTAAAGGCAGTCAGCATGGCTTTGTGAGGGGCAGGTCATGCCTCTCAAATCTTATTGAGTTCTTAGACGAGGTGAGGAGACAGGTTGATGAAGGTCGAGCAGTGGATGTGGTGTATATGGACTTCGGCAAGGCATTTGATAAGGTTCCCCATGGTAGGCTCAATTATAAAGTCAGGAGGTATGGGATTTAGGGAGATTTGGCTGTCTGGATTCAGAATTGTTTGGCTGACAGAAGGCAGAGAGTAATTGTAGATGGAAAGTATTCTTCCTGGTGGTCAGTGGTGAGTGATGTCCCGCACGGCTCTGTCTTGGGCCTCTGCTCTTTGTTGTTTTTATAAGTGACTTGGATGAGGAGGTTGAGGGATGGGTTAGTAAATTTGCCGTTGACACAAAGGTTGGAGGCGCCATTGATAGTATCGAGGGCTAATGCAGGCTGCAGCTCGACACGGACAGGATGCAGAGCTGGGCTGAGAAATGGCAGATGGAGATCAACCTGGATAAATGCGAAGTGATGCATTTTGGAAGTCGAACTTGAATGCTGAATATAGGGTTAAAAACAGGATTCTTGGCAGTATAGGGGAACAGAGGGATCTTGGTGTTCAAGTGCATAGATCCCTCAAAGTTGCCACCCAAGTGGATAGGGTTGTTAAGAAAGATTGAGTTTAAGAGCCGCGAGGTTTTCCTGCAGCTCTACAAGACCTTGGTGAGACCACACTTGGAATATTGTGTCCAGTTCTGGTCACCTTATTGTAGGAAAGATATATGGAGGCTTTGGAGAGGGTGCAAAGAAGGTTTACCAGGATGCTGCCTGGACTTCAAGGCTTGTCTTACGAAGAGAGGTTGACTAAGCTCGGATTTTTCTCTCTGGAGAGAAGGTGGAAAAGAGTTGACCTTATCGAGGTATACAAGGTAATAAAATGCATGGATAGAGTCAGTAGCCTGAGTCTTTTCTCCAGGGCATGATTGACTGACACGAGGGGTCATAGTTTTAAGATATTAGGAGGGGGGTATAGAGGAGACGTCAGAGGTAGGTTCTTTATGCAGAGAATTGTGAATACATGGAATGCGTTGCCAGCGGTGGTGGTAGAAGCAGAGTCATTAGGGACATTTAAGCGACTACTGGACATACACATGGACAGAAGTGAATTGATGGTTGCATAGGTTAGGTCATTTGATTTTAGATTAGGCATAATCCTCGGCACAACTTCATCGGCCGAAGGGCCTGTTCTGAGCTCTACTTTTCAAAAACAATATGAGCTTTGGAAAGAAAGTTGAGAAAATCAGGTGAGATCAGTAATAATGAGAATCTTGATGTCAAGAACAGAAGTACCAGTTCTTCAACCACATGTTGAATGGTGAGGTGGGATGTCCGTTGGCATGCACTAATGTCTTAATATTAGCTAATTTTACCTCATTGATACATAGTTTCCCATTCTCCGCCTTACTAGGTAGAAACTGGATGGTGACACTCTGGATGTGAAAGTCAGAGTGGTTACCTGGCAACCCCATCTGGCTTCCTCAGAAGAAAAGTCATATAAGACTTAAAATGTTGCTTTTTTTTTAAGAGATTCTGCCAAATCTGCTGAGTTTCTCCAGCATTCTCTGCTTTTCTTGGAGTTGAGACCGAGATAAAATCAGCTATAGTTGTATTAAATGGCAGAGCAGGCTCTAGAGACTGAATTACATACTGCTGATCCAAGTTGGATCTTTTTATTGGATGTGTCTAAGAGGAGTAGTCTTCAATGAAATCAATGAGACTTCCTTCAATAACTCAAAGGAATCATCTGATCTCACTCCAGGGTCTTGAGCATTGTCAGTCAGCCACTTGGGAGATTCAGGGTCAGGGCTCTGTACCTTCACAGGTATGTACTGGGAATGAGAGTGCAGTAGAGGTAGACCAGTTAATCACAGCTTCAGTGGGGGTGGGACTGTCTCCCCAGGGATCATGTTCAATGCTGGAGGTCAGTCAACTGAAAGTCAAATGGGTGTATTCAGCTGGGGAACTCAGTGCTGGGAATTAGAGGCAGCATGCTGGAATGCAGAGGGGTTAACAATTGTAAAGGGACACCTCAACATGTAAGGGGGGAGAGAGGTTAGGGCATGGGAGGGGAAGGGGTATTGTGGGATGGGGTGCCATCAACAGTCATGAGAGGGCGGAGCACTACTGTGTCTGGCAGGACAATGCAATATCCCTGAGGCCCAGGAGCTAATGTGTGGAGAATTGAAGAAACAGGTTGGGTAGGAACAGGGGGAAGATCAAAGCTGATGGGTTGGGCAGGGAAATGAACTGGAAGGAGAGTTTGGGTGCCCCCTGGAGTATGAGACCGAGGCTGTGACTCACTGGTTGGGGTGTGATTGCTGTTTCCTTCTATGTTGCAGTCATTAGCAAGTGCACATCAGCACTCCAGAGTAGGCAGAGTAAATCTGAGAGGTAGGGAGCTTCACTTTTTTAAATGTGAGGCCCTTCAAAGACTAATAGAATTAAATTAGCCCCCTTCACAGTACTGGCAAAAGACATTTGTGAACAAATGTTATATATGAACGTAACGCATTAACTGTGTAGAGTTCAGATGTTGGCTCCATTCTTCACCACATCATTCAGCAGCAGGAATCAATCTCACTCAGCGATACTTTGCAGCCTGGAAATGTTCACACCATTTGTTAAAATAGTACTCCCCTTCCACAGTCCAACAGCCTGCACTCGGGACAGGAACTGTTCTCTACACACCTTGGACCATCAAACTCTGTGTAGCACACAGGAATGGGAGGCTCTTTACCTTTAGTCTTTGAGTTGTTGCTGGAATTACATTCACTCTTCGAACTGATATGAACATATTTTTACAAATCTGACAATATATTTACAGTGTCATTTATGTGTCCTGAGAAAGTGGTCTTTTTTTTTATCGCTCAGTTCAATCCCAGGCTCCCCGGTGAGGGTGGACAGAGTCTGCCCTACAGTAGAGACCAATGGCTTTGGCATGTTGGTCAGGTGACCCTGGGCATTTGTGCCTAGAGGGCCCAGGCACACTAAGTGTGCCCGCCCCTCTTCAAACTCGCACAGGATTGAGAGTGGCAGGAAGGATGATGGGGGAAGGGGTGGCCATTTCTGGGTTCCTCCTCCATCTTACTGAAACCACATGGTCTCCTTGTGAGGAAGGGGCACCTGGAACCTTGCTGTTGATGCTGAGCTGGAGTGACTAAGTGAAGGAAGTGCTACTTGCAGTAGTGAGAGAGGCAAACTATGAGCTTTGGTCGGAAGTGGGTACAGTGGCAGAGAGGTAATGGGAGGTCACAGAGTCAAGATGGTGCCCTTCCTGTATTGGAACGGAGAAGGTCATTGAGCTCCCTACATTGCTTCAGGAGGAACATTGCTCTAGATCATGGAAACAGCACTGACCTGTGGGCAATTTTGAACCAAGATGGCATTGTCTGGTGGCATAGTCTCCTTTGTTGGTCCTAAGGGAACAGGATAGCCATCCTGGAAAAAGTGAGGACTGCAGATGCTGGAGATCAGAGTTTAAAAATGTGTTGCTGGAAAAGCGCAGCAGGTCAGGCAGCATCAAAGGAACAGGAGAATCGACGTTTCGGGCATAAGCCCTTCTTCAGGAATGATAGCCATCCTCTACATCACCTGAATCGTCCAGGACCTCCTGTTGGCAATGTTTTCCTCTGCCCACCATGTTCAGGACGAGTCGCAAGAGTTGTGCAGGGCAGCTCCAGACCGACAGCACTTGACCGGATGCACCACTGTGTTTAAATATGACGCCGGTTATTCCCAGAGTTCCCAACAGTGGTGAGAATGTCTCCCTGAGGCAGGAATACAATGAGTGGGGCATTATAGACGTGCGGTGCTTGGTTAATGAGTCAACTTTCAGAAAATGGAGTGAGAAATCCTGTCAAGGCTCAGGGAGAGAAACCCTCCATGAATCTCGCTGAAATTACGACTTAGCCAATATCTGGTAAAATTCAGCCCAAAAGGTCTGCAAAAGGATGTAGATGTGATATGTGAGTTGGTTAAAAAAGATTGGCAGATGCTGCATGATGTGGAAAAATATGAGATTTTCCACTTTGGCAGGAAGAATAGAGAAACAATATTATTTAAAAAGAGACAGACTGCAGGTAGTTGCACTACAGAGGGATCTGAGTGAGCTGAAGTGTGAATTACAAAATGTTAGCATGTAGACTGAGCAAGTAATTAGGAATACAAGTGGAAAGTTGGCCTTTTTTTGCAAGGGGGATAGAGTTTAAAAGTAGGGCAGACTGCTACAACTACAGGGCATTGGTGAAATCTCACTTAGAACTGTGTCCCTTTGTATTGTTCTCACTTACAGATGGATATACTTGTGTTGAAAACAGTTCAGAGAAAGTTCACTAGGCTGATTTCTAGAATAAAGTGATTGTCTTGTGAACACGTTGGGCCTATTTGATTGGTGTTTAGAAGACTGAGGGGTGATCTTACAGAAGCATACTCGATTATCAGCGGTTTTGACAGGATGGTTGCTGAGAGGATGCTTCTCTGAGTGGGATGGGCCAAAACTAGGGGTCACATCTTAAAATGGGGGGGGGGGGTTGTCTCCTACATACAATGGAGATGAGGAGAGGTTATTTATGCAGACACTCATTAGAACTTTGGAATATATTCGAGGCTGAGTTGGAACAATTTTTTATTGACAAGAAAATTAAGGTTTATGGAGAGATGGTGGTCAGGCAGGAATTAAGGTTTATGGAGAGATGGTGGTCAGGCAGGAAATTGGAGCTAAGGTCAGAATCAGATCAACTATGATCCTGTGGAATGACTGAACATGGTAAATGGGACTGTTAAGAATTTATGATTTTTTAAAAAATTAATTTTGTGCACCCTGTTTGAGAGGATTTTCTTCAACATTACAAAATAAAGTGTCTTCTGTTTCCCTTGAGCCTGTGCTGGGTTAGAAGTGCAAGGGTCAGTTTAATGGGTGAGAAGTTTATGGTCAGAGTGAGTATACAGCTCAGCATGAAGCCTGAGCCATCTGAAACTCACACGGTTCATTGAGATAAACCAGGATCATCTCCCACTGAAAACTGATTGGGAGTTCTTTCAGGGCTGCCAGGCAGGGTAACTATCCAGTTGGGAGCCCAGGGATCTCCAGTTTAAAATTATTCTTGGCAAGGGCCTTTGGTGAGGTGAGTTGTGGCAGCTGATACTGGGAGCAAGAGGCAAGATGGCTTAAAGGAAGGATCAAGGGTATCTTCTGCAGCCAGTACAGCTCACCATTGTAATGTGGCCCACAAGGATTCCTCTGGTCAGTCGGCAACTCATGCCATTGTACTCCTGTCGGGTTTAGTCCACATGCCCACGAGTGTAAATGTCATGATGGTGCCAGTGCCATCATTAACTGTAATATTCCAATAATACATTGGCCCATGCCTCCCACAGCAGGTGGTCCATCCTACATTAGTTCTCAAAACTGACCATCATCTTATGCTGGGAACAGTGGAACAAATGACTCCTTCCCTAAACTCTCTTGCCACCAGTTGGATGGGACATTAAATCTATCATGCAATTGCAGTTTTTAAACAACAGATTTTCAAATGTGCTAATTGTGATATTCTTCAGCCTCTGGTTCTGAGGGAAAGTCAGGAACTGGAGGCATTTTAGCATTACAATACAATTTGACTGGGGATAACTCCTTGAACTGTAAGATTACTTTAAAAACTAAGGAAAGCTGCTACTGTTGTGCAAAGCAAGATGGTGTCGAGAGAAACAAAATAGTGGTGTATGGAATTCAACCAGGTTCTCTGCTGTGACACCCCACTGTGATTCCCAGTAAATTAATGGAGGAAGCAGCCAACCTTTGGTGAGGAATATTTTGACAGCCAAAAGTTAAAGGAAAATTCCAGGCTTCTTGTTGTAAAAGCAAAAATGAATATTTACTTTAATGCTTTAATTAAATAAAGACATCACTTCCACCCAATACTTCCACAGCACATTGTGTAACACCATAATCGTGCAAAAAGACGTTTACATCTTATGTATGTCTAAAATTTGCAACTTCTTAATGGCAAATATTTACATTTAAAGATCAAGGCAGAAGTGTTGCACTGATTAACACATTATGAGATGTTCAGGTAGAAAATTCATCTGAAAACCTATGTCTGATTCTGAACAAGATCTTTTACTTTTGACTTTGCAGTCAGTGAGAAACAGCAGATAGCAGATTAATGGCAATTTGATAAGATTGTTATATTTGATAAGCTCCATATCATCTTATCAAACATCATCTTATCACAATCTTATTCTCTGTGCACGATTGATTGAAATTTTTCATCTTTGATTAAAGTTTTTTGGCATTTGATTAGGATCATTTCTAACTAGGAATTAAAATAAATAGGTGGAGTGCAAATATATGTCTAACAATGAATCATTCAATATCTCTGTCTAGTCACAGCAGTAGAACCTCAAAAGTCAGAGCTAATTAATGGAGTGTGCTGAGTCATTGAGTCGCTTGTAGCAGATCTGAACAGTTACAAAACTTTGTAACTTGAGTTTTGAATCTTTTTCAAATCCAGTTTAGGGCACAGAACCTTTGCTTCATCCACTAGCACTCCAAGCTGAGAAGAATCAACAGACTGGCGTTTTTAAATTGCTTTATAATCCTCTTGTATTAGGTTTGACTGAAATTCTTCTGAATATCACATACAGCTTTGGTAAGAGTTTCCACTGCATTCTGCCTTCTTGTACAGTCCCTCACCTTCCTGATCTCTGTGGCATTCTGTCAATCAAGACCATATTTTAACAGAGACTATGATTAGAAAATCTATCCAAGAGCACAGAGGTTCACAGATAGTAAATTTTACCAGATATGGGAGAATCATGTTTCCTTCTGTGTCTGGATCTGAATAATCAATAAAAAACGTGTTAGTGCGCAGATCTAAAGCCTGAGTGCAATTTCTATACTCTCTGTTCCCAAGGGAACATTTGTAGATGTGCGAAAAGACACCAATATGTGCTTGTGCATAGATTCCTCATTCTGGCCTTCAGCATATTAATAATTCTGCAATTTAAAAATGATCATGGCTATTAATGTGATTTGGCTACAATATGAAGGCTGACCTTGAAGATAAAGATTGATTGAACAATCCATTTTAAGTCATTTTAATAAAAATATTTTAAATACATGCAATTCCATCCAATGCTTAACTTGAAGGAACTTAAAACGTTTAGTCAAACTTACTTGAAGTGGATAACAGACTATTCTCCCAAAAAACCAAAGCTTTTAAAGACAAGCACCAGATTTAAGGTGAACATTTGGAAGACGTCAGCCCACTGGAAGACTGGCAAATGGACAAGCCCACTTTAGCTTTGTTATTCTGTTGGATTTTCTGTACTTATTGATTCAAATGAAACAAAATAGAAACTGAGACTGATCAGCTCATATGTGACAAGAAGTTTCAGTGAAAGTTCAGGGAGATGAGGGCAGATTATGATTATGACAGTGTTCTTCTGGGAATGATGAGCACTGTTCCTTCTTTAAACATTGACTTTTATTTCTAAACCATAACAATACTGCTGTTCAATTGACATTGTGCACTTTTTTACTCATGACTTCTTTAATATAAAAAATGTAAGTATTTTGGTCTGAGTCCTGAAAAACTAGGTTCCACAGAGTTAGTAGAAACATCCACAGTGGTTCTATTCCTGCTTCAGATATCCCTTTATTCTATAATATTGACAAAATGAATTACTTCTAAATGTAATTGATAAACCTGAAAGAGATGTCTGTTCGAGTGCTTCAGGGAAAGGAATGTGCTTGAGGGAGAGAGACACAACTGCCCATGCTGTAAATATATCTTAAAATCTGCACGAAAATAACTTTTATGTTCTGGTGTAGGTTTCTGGTGGGTGAGCTGTAACTGAGTCATGCTGTTATGTTTATAGATTGTGTGAAGAAACTGTGAGATGTGCAAGATGACTATGACCTATTGACCAGCTTACAAAGTGCCAGATTGAAGAAGCCCCAATGAGAAACAACTCACCCTAGACCCAGGCTTATGTGATCAAAACGAGAATTGCTAGGTTTACATTGACCGGTCTTCCATCTGTCAGAAACCTATGCTAAAGGAGTCTATACCTAAAGAGAAAGATAAAAACAACTTGGACTACTGCCGTAGGTTCATTGAAGTTTTTTTAAGGCAGTACTGTGAATGCTTGTGTACTTCTATTTGCAATATAAAGCTATTATTTGATGCTATTTAATTACTTAAAAGCTATTTGATGTAACCTAAAACTCCAACTGGACATTCGGGGGAGATGGAATGTGTTAGCACTCAGTTTAGAGAAATGGACAATATAAAAGATACCTTACTGGGGATGGTTATTTACAGCAGTTCTTGCGTTCAGTTTAAATTCTGATTGACGTTTAAGTATATTAGTAAAATATAGACATTTTCAAGTATTGATTAGTTTGCCATACTCTTAGAGGGGACTGCATGCGTTTCTGTCTGTTGTATGTGCAGTCAAACCAAGTCTGTAACTTGCCATATGTTCAGTTTGTTTCCTTCATCCTCTTTAAGAGTAGGGATCTCCAGGGCCTACTTGGTCAAGTGTGTTAAAGCAAAATTACTTGCTGATCTAGCTAGAAGTGGCTGTTGTATTGAACTAGGAGAGGCTCTTTTTTAACTAGAGTGTCTATGTAAACAACCAGTTACAGGTTATATTCATTGGTTAAATGTTGTTACAAAGACGATAAGGAGGCCCTGGATGCTAAGTCTCATTCCTTTGATATCCACTGTTCTGCCCACAATTCCATATGACGTTGCCACTGTCGGTAGAGCTTAAGGCACACCTCAGTATTAACCTTTTCAGACCCTTACACCTCTGTACAGTAACCCTGACTAAGTCAGCAACGTCCACTTTTCATGGATGCGTTTAAAAAAAGCTTGTTTCTGTCATTTTCTTCAAAGTAACAATGTTCAGAGCCACTTTGGTTTGGTGTAGGAGAGGAGAATACAAGTCATTTATATAAATAGTGTAAGGACCGATTTCTGTGACACACCACTTATTACATCTTGCCATCCAAGGAATGATCCATGTATGGCTAATATGTGAAATGAACTGCCAGAGGAAGTGGTAAGTGAGGTACAGTTACAAATGTAGAAGTCATTTGGACAGGGACATGAATAGGAGAGGTTTACAGTGATATGGACCAAACGCAGGCAGTTTAGTTTAGGAAACTTGGTCAGCGTGGAAGAGTTGGTTCCATGTAGCATGATTCTATGTTAACTAGCTTCTATCCTATACAATGAGCTTTTAATGGAGCATCTGATCAAATGCCTTCTAGAAATCTAAGAACAGATATCAATTGATTCCCTTTTATCCATAACATTTCTTACTTCCTCAAAGAACTTCAATAAATTGGTTAAATATGATTTCCATTTCACAAAACCATGTTGACACTGCCTGATTACTGTGAACTTTTTCAAGAGTTCTGCTACTGCATATTTAATGATAGCTTCTAACATCTTTCAATAACAAGGCAACATGCCTGTTACAGGTTACACTGAAATAATAATCATTGTTATAGTGACTTTGAGGCGGACCAGATGTTAGATCTCACTCCTTCAAGATCCTAAGCTGTTTTCTTACCAGGTTACATGACATCATCATCATCATGGGTAATGCTTAGTGCAGGCCTCAATATTAACCCTTTCAAATCCTCACACCTTAATACAACACTTCCTTGAAATGTTTCTACTTCATGTGATCTCTTCACTGTTGATGTTATTTCTAAACTTCTGAATTTCCCTCAAGATCTTTCTGTAATATCACTTTCCAGACCCTGTTCCTTCTCTTGAAGCAGCACGTAACCTAGAAGAGAAACTGCTCCACCTCCAACATAATGAACCAGAAAATCGAAGAGGGAAGGAGATCCTGAGGCACTGTAAGAAACAATCTGAACTGTTCAACTGTGAAGGTAAATGGTAAACTTCAGAGGAATGAAAAGCTGGTTGCATGAAACCTTTCAATGAATTAACTATTTATTGAAGGGCTTATGTCCGAAACATCGATTCTCCTGTTTCTTGGATGCTGCCTGACCTGCTGTGCTTTTCCAGCACCACATTCTCGACTCTGATTTCCAATATCTGCAGTCCTCACTTTCTCCTATTTACTAAAGGGATCATAATAATTCTTTTTTGTCAAGGGATCCTTTTGAGATTTTATTCACAGGCTTTTTTTGATTTTAGGGATTACTTTTTCAATTTCGCTAACTCGTTGATTACATGATGCCATTCCGTAGTAACGATACCTTCTATATTTATATTGGCATAGGCGATTTTTAAAATTTAATCATTCATGGGATGAGGACATTGCTGGCTAGGCCAACATTTATTGCCCATTTATATTATATTTAGACTTACACAGAAGAAAAACTAGAATAATTCATCAACTTTCTCAAGAATTATCAACTCGCAATTAAACTTAAAGTCACAAAGTACAAGGGAAACATTAATTTCCTAGACAAATGACGGAAGTTAACAAAAAAAAATTATATTTTTGACTAACATTTTTCCTGTTATGTAGGCAAGCTTCTATCTATGCCAGTATGTTACCTCCTACACCATGCCATTACTTTTGATGCAGCACCTTATCAAATGCCCTCTGGAAAGCGAAGTATAAAATATCAACTGCTCCCCTTTTATCCACAAACACACCTCACAGACTGGTGAGATCACAGCTAACATGCTTCGATTGCACATGCACAAAGCTGGACCACCTTAACCAGGCAGTTACCTCCCTGCATCTTGGATCTTATTCTCAGATTCAAATTTAACTATGGACAGTGTTCATTACAGTAGGATCCACCACATTTTTTTTCCACATTTCGGAGCTCCTGAAATTACTCAGCCTTAAACTAGAGATTCCACATTCATTTGTAAGGACTTCATTGTCTTAGTGATTTAAAGTTTTATTCAAGACCAATTAGCTGAATATTCTTTTGTTGACCACTTTAAAGCTGTCATCTTGCCTTTGCAGCTTCCCTCAACCCACCTGTTACAATCACCCTCTCCCTCTACACATCTCTTGCAGCCTCCATCTCATCACCCCTATCTTACAGCCTCCTTCTCTATCACACCCTGGGCAGCCCCCGTCAATTCAGCCACATTGTCTTGTACCTGTCTAGTCCTTGCACTGCTCCTCTTGCAGCTGTCTTCTCCCTTCCCAAATCTTCCTGCAGCCACCTCCTCGCCATCCTTGATTGTTGCCTCAACGCTTGACCTAGATCTCAACTCTGGGAACCCACACCACATCCATTTACCCATCAACAGCTCACTCTTCCTGGTCCCAGCGCTGAGCTTCCAGCCCCTGGATCTCAGAACCCCTGAGAAAAGTCTTCTGCCATGACTCCATTAAAGACAGCACGCTTGCTGATCTGCTGCTCAGGGAATGCCTATCAACTGCAAGCATGGCAGACAATCCCTCTCTGATTGAAGGAGCAACCCCTAACCATTTTCTTCCACTCTTTTTACAGCTGTGCCTTTTCCCTGTTAGTCATTGCCAGGAACAATGTTTCCTGGGTGATTTGGAGACTTTCGGGGCGTCCCTGCTGCTCCCACTGCCCCCATACATTTTCAGCTCTGCTTCACTGGATTTACAACTTCAAAAAGTACATTTCTCTTTATCTTTTTCATGGGATGCAGATGCTACCCAGCAAGGCAGAAATTTGTTGCCCATCCTTAATTGCCCTTGAACCCAGAGGCTTGCTAAGCCATTTAGGAATCAGCCACATGACCCTGAATGTGGAGTCACATGTACCAGACCAGTAAAGGGGACAGATTTCCTTCCCTAAGGCACACTAGTGTACTAGATGGGTCCTTACTGCAATTTTAGACTTCATAAAATTCATTCATCTGATGTGAGCGTTACGGGCTAGACTAGCTTCTATTGCCCTTCTCTAATTGCTCCTTGAACTTCCGAGGCCATTTCTGAGGCCAGTTAATAGTCAACAGCACCTTGCTGTAGGTTTGGATTCACACGTAGGCTAGACCAGGTAAGTTGGGAACATTTCCTTCCCTAAGGGACATTAGCAAACCAGATTGGTTTTAACTGCAATCAACAGTGGTTACATTGTCACCATTCGGCCGGATTTTTATTCCATTATTTTTATTGAATTCCAATTTCAATAGCTGCCCCGGTGGAATTCAAACTGATGTCCCTGAACATTATAAAAACCAAAAGAACTGCTGTAAATCCGAAATAAAAGCAGAAATTATTGGAAAAGCTCAACAGGTCTGGCAGCATTTGTGGAGAGAAATCAAAGTTAATGTTTCTGGCTGAGTGACCCTTTCTCTGAACTCAGTTCAACGCTGCTGTTGGGACATTGGTTTCCGGCTTAGAAATAGCAGAGCCTCAACAGTGTGTAAAGACAGCAGGGACTCTGGGAAAGTTTGGTAATGTGTGTAGCATGTAAACTGTGGGAGGTTTTGGATCCAAAAGGCATCCAGGGCAATCAGACCTGCCTGGAGTGCCAGAGGGCAGCAGTCATTGAACAACATGTGGCTGATTCGGTGCAGTGACTCTCCTCACTGCACACCATAAGGAAGGAGAGAGGTTTCTCGAGCAGTCGTACCAGAGAATGGTTACTCCACATCAGGATAGGCAGGCGAGGAGCAGTGCAGAGGTGGCAGGTGGGTGGGTGACCATTCACCAAAATGAAGGGAGACAGCAGATCCAGGAACCCAGGATACCTTGGAGCTGCCTGAATGGTATGAAATTTTAGGTGCCTATTCAGTGAGCAACACGCCTGAGTGGGGAAAGATGACTCAAGGCAAAACCATAGTACCATGGTCCCTGAGGCTAGTCTGGGAAAAGAGAGAGAGAGGCTGGTAGGCAGATTAGCCTCATTAGTTCAAGGGTCAGACAGTCTAGTTTGCAGTCAAGGGAGTCCCGTATGGTCTGTTTGGGATTGATAGGTCCTTGGCATCATGGATTGGAAGTTGGCTAAACGATAGGAAACAGAGGATAGGTAGATGGTCATTTCTCAGATTAGAGATAAGTTGAATGTTGGGTTCCCCAGGGTTTGGTGTTGGGGCACTTGCTTTTTCTGATGTGTGTAAACGATTTGGATCCATGTTTTGAGGGCAAAATCTCAAAATTTGCACATGTTACTAAGCTAGGGAGAGTAGTAAATTGTGAGGATGATGCTGAGCAACTTAAGAGAGACATTGACAAGTTGGCCAAATGGGCAGACACCTGGCAGATGAATTCCAATGCAGAGGAATGTGAGGTAATGCATTTTGGTGGGAGAAACATGGGAGAGACAATACAGGCTCAATGGTACAACTTCGAGGAGAGTACCGGAGCAGAGGGATTTTGGGATTCATGTGTATAATTCTCTGAATGTAGCCAGGCAAGTTGAAACCATTGTTAAGAAGGCTGATTGGATCCTTTGGTTTAAAAATAGAGTGTTGAGTATAAAGGCAAAGAAGTGATATTACATCTCTACAAATCATGGGTCAGACTACATTTAAAGTATTGTGTTCAGTTTGGGTATTTTATTTAAGGAAGGATGTTAAAGCCTGGGAGAGAGTTCAAAGGAGATCTACTAGAACGATACCAGGAATGAGGGGGGGTCACAATTTCGAGATTGTTAGTAAGAGAGCTAGGAGTGAGAGGAGAGGAACTTCTTCACTCAGAGAATTGTTAGAATGTGGAAAGCACTACCTGGGAGAGTGGATTCCATGGGAGGTTTCAAAAGAAAGCTGGATATATATTTGAAAGTGATTAATTTAGAGGGCTACAGAGATAGGGCTTAAGAATGGGACTAGCTGGTACAGACATGATGGGTCAAATGGCCTCCTATACTGTAAATTCTACGATTCTATAATTAGAAGGGGGCATAATTTTAAAGGGAAAGGTATGAGATTTAGAGACTAATTGAGAACAGATTTCTCAGAGACTGGCAGGATCTGGAATGCACTGTCTGAGAGGGTAGTTAAGGCAGGAAACCTCAAAGCCTTTAACAAGTAGTTGGATGAGCACTTGAAGTATCAGAACGTTGAAGGCTCTGGGCCTAGTGCAGTAGTAGTGCAGAGCTGATGGGCTGATGTGCCTCTTCTATACTGTATGATTCCATGAGGAGATTCACCAGAATATTATCTGGGCTAATGTGATTCAGCTATGAAGAGAGACTGGGTGGGTTGGATTATTTTCCTAAGAGCAGAGAAGGCTGAAGGTATATCTGATTGAGGTATACAAATACTGGAGGGCAGAGATAGGGAGAAATATTTCCTCTTTGTAGCAGGATCAATAACTAGGGGGTACAGTTATAAAGTAAAACGAAGGAGGTTTAGAGGGAATTTGAAGAGAAAATGTTTTCACCCAGAGGGTAGTAGGCAACCTGGAACTTAGTGTCTTAAAGGGTGGTAGCAGCAGGAATCACAAGACATTTAAGAACTATTTAGATGAGCACTAGCAACGCCGTTGCATACAAGGTTATAGATCAAGTGCTAGAAATGGGATGAGAATGGATGGATGTTTGATGATCGGCCCAGACATGATGGCCTGAAGGCCCCATTATAAAAACTCTATGACAAATTAACAGGAGAGTTTCCCTTAATAATATGGATGAAAAGAAACTAGTGGAGAGAGGTATCTTAGCTCAGTAACTCAAGCTGTGCAATCGGTTTGAGTAGAGAGAAGGCAAAATATGGGCAGAAAACTAAGAGGCCATATACAGTACTCCCACCAAGCAATTGTTGCAGTATTGGGCAGGGTATAAATCAGAAAATAGAGGTGCATGCAAGAGTAACACGTGAGTGCTTTCTTGTAGTTCAGACAAATCAAATTTGTGATACAGTATAGAGGGCAAGTACACGGAATGTATTTACCATTGGTTTCTAAGTCTATTGAGGGACCTTCTAGGGTGCAGGCCTTGTTAATTGTAGTATCAGGTAATTCATTTAAGTTAATTAATAGTTAAGGAGCATCTGGGAAAGAGTGATCATATTGTAATAATGTTTTATATTGAGTTTGGGAGTGATTTAGTTTGTACATTCTTTGGTTTATAGGAGGTGGTTCTAGACATAGTAGATACATTAGTCTTATTTTTACAGAATTGCTTAGATACTTGGATAGTATCCATGGGTTGGAAGGCAGTAAGCTTACCCCTGTTATTATGAAAGGGAAGATAGATGAAACAGGAACTATGGCCTAGCATTAACAATATTGAAAATGCCAGAATCTATTATTAGGAATGTGGTAGCAAAAAAAGAGTCATAGAGATGTACAGCATGGAAACAGACCCTTCGGTCCAACCTGTCCATGCTGACCAGATATCCCAACCCAATCTAGTCCCACCCACCGTCTGCGTGGAAATGTTGCCTCTTAGGTCTCTTTTATATCTTTGCCCTCTCACCCTAAACCTATGCCCTCTAGTTCTGGACTCCCCAACCCCAGGGGAAAGACTTTGTCTATTTACACTATCCATGCCCCTCATGATTTTTATAAACCTCTATAAGATCACCCCTCACACCCCTCAGCCTCTGATGCTCCAGGGAAAACAGCCCCAGCCTATTCAACCTCTCCTTGTAGCACAAATCCTCCAACCCTAGAAACATCCTTGCAAATCTTTTCTGAACCCTTTCAAGTTTCACAACATCTTTCCGATAGGAAGGAGACCAGAATTGCACGCAATATTCCAACAGTGGCCTAACCAATGTCCTGTACAGCCGCAACATGACCTCCCAACTCCTGTACTCAATACCCTGACCAATAAAGGAAAGCATACCAAACGCTGCCTTTACTTTCCTATCTACCTGCGACTCCACTTTCAAGGAGCTATGAACCTGCACTCCAAGGTCTCTTTGTTCAGCAACACTCCCAATGATTTTACCATTAAGTGTGTAAGTCCTGCCAAGATTTGCTTTCCTAAAATGCAGCACCTCGCATTTATCAAAATTAATCTTCATCTGCCACTTCTCAGCCCATTGCCAATTCCCTCCAACAACTTGCCCACCACTGACGTCAGGCTCACTAGTCTATAGTTCCTTGACTTTTCCTTAACTCATTTCTTAAACAGCGGCACCACGTTTGCCAACCTCCAGTCTTCCAGCACCTCGCATTTATCAAAATTAATCTCCATCTGCCACTTCTCAGCCCATTGCCAATTCCCTCCAACAACTTGCCCACCACTGACGTCAGGCTCACTAGTCTATAGTTCCTTGACTTTTCCTTAACTCATTTCTTAACAGCGGCACCACGTTTGCCAACCTCCAGTCTTCCAGCACCTCACCTGTGACTATTGATGATACAAATATCTCAGCAAGAAGCCCAACAATCACTTCTCTAGCTTCCCACAGAGTTATAGGGTGTGTCCTGGGGATTTATCCACCTTTATGCGTTTCAAGACATCCAGCACTTCCTCCTCTGTAGTACAGACATTTTTCAAGATGTCAGCATCTATTTCCCTACAGTCTATATCTTCCATATCCTCTTCCACAGTAAATACTGATCCAAAATATTTGTTTAGTATCTGCCCCATCTCCTGTGGCTCCACACAAAGGCTGCCTTGCTGATCTTTGAGGGGCCCTATTCTCTCCCTAGTCCAGATAGTCCCTAGTCCTAATACCATCAAAATTGGCCTTTCTCCAATTTAGAACTTCCAACTTTTAGATCTGGTCTATCCTTTTCTATAGGGAGAAAGTGAGGACTGCAGATGCTGAGTTGGATGGGGGCGGAGAGGTCAGGAAGAAGATTGCAGGTTAGGAAGGCAGTGCTGAGTTCGAGGGATTTGACTGAGACAAAGTGGGGGGAGGGGAAATGAGGAAACTGGAGAATCACTATTTTAAAAATAATAGAATTATGGTCACTAACCCCAAAGTGCTCCCCCACTGACACCTCAGTCACCTGCCTTGCCTTATTTCCCAAGAGTAGGTCAAATTTTGCACCTTCTCTAGTCGGTCTGACACAATATTTGGGCCATTGCTGATGAATTTGGTCAGATCTCAATTTGTTTTTGGACAAATGGTGCCTTGAACAAGTCAGAGAAGGCAGGGAATATGAAGCATGAGTCTGGAGACATTTTACAATCTTCTGTGTTTGCCCACAAATTATCAGGATTTGCTTGTGGAATTTGAAGTGGCAATCTCTGGACAGCTAGCCCACTGCCACAATGAATGATAATAACAAGATCTTTTTATTTCACCTCAGGCATCAATGTGTTTCTTGTAGGGTGTAGGCAAGCTTAATATTGGCAATTGTAAGTCCATTACACCAACACATTGAGGTCAGCTTGCACATGTTCCATCTCCATAATCCTAACATCTTCACAAAACCTTGTACTATCCCTAAACTTGCCAATTGTTTCACCTCATTGAAAAAGATCAATGACTCTTAGGTTGGTCACTGGCAACTGGTCTCCTATGGAGGACCATGGTCATTAATAAGTTGCTGCCTTCTGCCTGGAGCAATTTTTCATTCTAGTAGCTTCCCATTAAATCCACAATATTCTTTCTTATATAGTAAACTACTGTGAGGTACCTGAGCAAATGTTTTCTGAAATTCCAGATACATAATGTATGCTGAGCGTCCCTCACTTATTAATGTGGTGACTTCTTGAAAGAGTTTATCAGATCCATAAGACACTTTGGGGCGGCACAGTGGCTCAATGGTTAGCACTGTTGCTTCACAGTGCCAGAGACTTGGGTTCAATTCCACTCTGAGACAACTGCCTGCATGGAGAATTCATGTTCTCCCTGTGTCTGTATGGGTTTCCTCTGGGTACCGTGGTTTCCTCCCACAGTCCAAAGACATGCAGGTTTGGTGGATTGGCCATGCTAAATTGCCCCAAAGTGTCCAGGGATGTGCAGGCTAGGTGGGTTGGCCATGGGAAAGGCAGGGTGATGGGGTAGACAGGTGGATATGGGTGGGATGCTCTTTGAAGGGTTGGTGTGGATGTGATGGGTTAAATGGCCTGCTTCCATACTGCAGGGATTCTATGAACAGTTCCTTTTCCTGAAGCCAAGTGATTGTATGAAACATCTCTTAGAATCCCTTCATGTGTTATACTTGGAACTGAAGTCAAATATTTAGTTCCGGGGTTCTGTCTTGTCTCCATATTTAAATGAGATGTGCATCCTTATGGTCTGAGGATTAGTCCTTGACTCAGTGAGCCATTAAAGATTGAGACAAAGAGTTCACAAAAGCACATTTCCAACTTCTGCACCCTCGGGTAACTGTCAAATCCTTTGGCGCTTATTTCAAAAACTGTTATGCTTTTAACTTGATGGCCTTGATTTTTTTTTAGATCTCCTTATTAAGGCAAATCTGCTTGCTGACAAATGATCGATGGATTTGTTTTAGGCAGAACAGAGGCGTATAGAACATGATCTGTGAGGCTGCTCTCTTTGCAGTGGGAGTTAATTCCTGCGATGCTCACTCTTTAGCTTCCAGTTTAATTACTAATTGTATTTATAAATTAATTCAGAGTAACTGCTGTATCAATACATTTATTATAATAAACATGCTGAGCTATTAAAGCACAGATTGAGCACAAATTCTACAGCTAATCAGCTTTGCTGCACGTAAATATTTTTAGTTCAGTGAGAAGATTGTGTTTGTTAATTGGGATAATACGAAATCAGTAAAGCGGTGGAGATATTTGTAGTTTGGTCTCCCTGTTACACCACATGCATCTGAGTAAAAGTAACTTCTTGTAACAATATGAAGATAAGTATTGATGTGTCAGTGACATAATATGCTAAACATGAGGGCTCACAACTTGTTGTTTATAAGGATACTGTGTGAAATAATTGTGATCACCTCAGTCCAGTTTCCATTAGGTAAAAACATGCCCTCATTTGCATTGAGTTAGCACCTTCACAGAGTCATAGAGATGTACAGCATGGAAACAGACCCTTCGGTCCAAACCATCCATGCTGACCAGATATCCCAAACTAATCTAGTCCCATTTGCCAGCACTTGGCCCATATCCCTCCAAACCCTTCCTATTCATATACCCATCCAGATGCCTTTTAAATGCTCCACCACTTCCTCTGGCAGCTTATTCCACACACGTACCACCATGAGAATAGCGGATGTGGAAATTGAACACATCATGAGGTCCTGCCAGATTCCAGTCATATTTTGGGCTTCCTATGAACCTGTGCCTGATCTGAGAGTGATGTTGCTGAAACTAATTGAATGACATTCAAATAAAAGTAAAGTCCTGTGGATTCTAGAGATCCAAAATAAAAACTGAAAGCACCAAAGAAACTCAGCAGGTCTGACACCATCTGTGGATAAATAAGCAGAGTTAACATTTCAAGTCCGAGATGACTTCTTCAAAATTAACACAGTTGACCGCACAGAGAATAAAATTAGCATTGTTTCTCTTAAAGAAAAGAGCCCCTGGGTTATATGGAACACTTGACAAGGTCAGATCCTGTTATTCATCATAACTGAGCTGCTGGAGGTCTCGTGTGCAATGGACAGTATCCCTACCTTTGAGCCAGAAACTCCAGGGTTCAAATCCCATTCTGGTATCTGATGTCCAAGGAACAATGTATTCATAACTTGGCCAAACACATTGAGTATCAGCCCGCACATCATTTCAACATACACCAGTGGTTGACACAGGGACTCCCAATTAGCCATGTGATGGAAGGAAAATTGGAGCCTGTAACACCACTGTTCATAGCCCTGGAACCACAACACACATTTGAAAAATATGTATTGCCACAGCATCCTGGACTTCTTCAAGGGCAAACCATGACAGGTTAGTTAGTTGGATGATCAGTTTAGATCAGCTTAGAGCCAATAGCCCAGAGTCCCTGTTCTGGGTGAATTTGGGACCTCCCTACTTGCCCTACCTGTGGTGGAACTTGTGGCACTGTGACTCAAGGCAGCAACCTCCAGAAGCAGAAGGTGCTGGCTCAAGAAGATGATGGCTCGCTGTGTGTTACCTAGTCTGCAAGACAGGTCTTCAAAGCTGGGCTCCAAGCTTCAAGCTCTGTCCCTTAGGTCAGTTCAGTAACTGTGTATTAAAGAGGGAAACTCCACAGGGTTAACTGATTGTCCCTGTCACATGGTGACCGGGTAGTCTTGAATAGATCTGCATGACCTCTTGTTGTTTTTAAATTTAGTCACAGTTGTTTTGAACAGAATTGCTTGGCCACTTCATAGAGTCATACAGCACAGAAGAGGCTCTTTGGCCCATCGGGTCTATGCTGACCATCCACACTAATCATATTATTAAGGTTTAGTCATGTTATCACGAGACTGTAGTCATATGTAATCTCAACAGAGTAGAATTGGCAAGCTCCTTTGCCTGAAGGACATTATTGAACCAGTTGGATCTTTACAGCAACATGGTAATGCCCACGTTGGCCTGCACCTTATCAGAAGTACTAAATTCACAACTGATCACGGTGAGATTTGATCTCAGGCACACTTAAGTCCACCCCCTTCACAACACAAGTCAATTAAAGACTGTTTTCCGACATTAAAGCCATTAAATCCACTACTTTCTGTGAATGATTAACATAATTGGAATTGCAAACGTTTTAGCATATTGTAATTAGTTTTATACAAACAATAGGTCAATTTTAGAATGACAAACGTTTGGCAACTGAGAAAATACAGGGAGGTAATCCAGCTCATGATTTTCATTATTTCAATTATTCTTTCAAAAAATCAAAAGAAAAGAACTGAAAGAAACTTAAGTTTAAGAATAAAAGTTGAAAACGAAATGAACAAGTGAGATGGCAACACATTTTTTATTCATAGCCAGTAATTATTACAAATTAATACTGCATTGCAGAATCTTAGCTAATACCTAGAACCTAATTAGCTGTTTTACAGCTGTACTAAAATCTAAACAAATAGCAATGTTGTTACCAAAGAAACAGCTGTTTCTTTATATGGCTAGGATATTACATCATTACAGTAGCACTAAGTATTTCGTACTTTAAAGCATACTTTTAATCTGCAATGTTACCATCTGGTTTTATGCTTCTTGGGCAACTTTCCCTTCGCATTTGTGTGAAGCGTATAATGCCTCAGTGTGAGCTTGCATAAATAGTCCTGCTGCAGTTGCAATTTAATAGTCACAAATGAAGAAACTCATCCAAAATTTAAATTTATACCACAATTGCATTGAATTTCACCATTTGATTACAGTGGGAGTCACTCAATGGCAGCTAATAGGCAAACACAAGCACACAAACTTAAATAGGCCGCGTCAGATAAATTGAACAAGACCAAAATATCAAATAATACAATGCATGACAATACCTGATCATCTAATAAATCTTGTTTAGAGGTTTTAAGTTTGTAGTTCGCTTGTGTTGCATTTCATAATTTTTTTTAATGAAAAGATGAACTATAATGAGCAGAGAGTGCTAAAATTTGTCTTTCAAAGTTTGAAGGAAACATTGCCACTGTTTATATTCACTCCAGGGACTCTCTGATTCCCTCCACTGCCATTTGTCTTTCCTTGTTTATGTTTTTGTGCACTTTCCGCATTTAACCCATGTGATGCGCAATGCACTGATGATCAAAACACACCAATTTCTCTGCAAAATTATTCCCATTTCACATACAACAGTCACTGGCTGCAGAGTAAACCTCGGCTTCATTGCTTTGCAATTTACCTCAAAGCTTTGCAAGATACAATTATACACTATTCTCAAATTAAGCCTTGACCTCAGATTTCCAGGGAATTGCTTCCCACTATTACACTTTGAATAAATTCTGAATCCCACTGCCAGCTTCATAATTACATTATATGGAAGATACCCACTCTTCCATGATTCTGCCCAAATTTGTAATATATTCATTAGGAGCAGAAATTTGTTCCCTCACGCCCACTTCATCATTTCATAAAATCATGGTTGATCTGATTTGGCCTCAATTCCACATTCCCACTTATCCCTGATAACCTTTGCTTCCTTTGTTAGTCAAGGACCTATCTACAATGAACACAGAAAATGCTGGAGCAACTGCGCTGATCTGGCAACATCTGAAGAAAGAGAAATAGAGTTAACATTTCAAATCCAGTATCACACTTCCTCAAAACCAAAAGGTGTAGGAAAATAATGATGTTTTACACTTTGGACTGACTTGGAGGAGGAGAAGGGAGCAGGTGATATGGAGGCCCAGTGCAAAAACAAAAAGGTTGCTGCTAATTGTTGCAAAAGAGAACTAGAAATGTAAAGTGGGTGTGAAAGGGAAAAAAAGAACACACGCTTTCTACTGAGCACAATGTAAACAGGAATAGATTTCAGTGTATTCAAGGATTCAATTATCCTGCCTCCACTGCTCTCTGAGGAACTGAGTTCTAAAGACTCATGATCTTCTGAGAGAAAAATTCCTCCTTACTCTCCTCATCTTCATTTTAAATGGGAGACCACTGATTTTTAAATTGTGTCCCATGGTTCTAGTCACTCCCACAAGGGGAATCTTCTTTCAGCGTACATCCTATCAAGTCCCTTCATGTTCCTACATTTCAATAAGATCACCTCTCATTCTGATAAACTCTAGATAACATGGGCCCAGCCAGTCCAACCTTTCCTCATAAGATACCTTCCCCATCCCAGATATCAGGTGACTGAACCCCCTTTTTTTGAACAGCTTTTAATGCATTTAAACTTGTTCTTAAATCAGGAGACTGAAACTGAATGCAGTACTCCAGATGTGATCTTACCAACATTCTGTAGCAAAACATCTTTACCATCATTGTTCCCTTCAGAATAAACAACAGCAATCCATTTGTCTTTGTAATCACTTGTGATAACTGAATAGTAACTTCTTGTGACTCATATTCCAACACACTTAGATCCTTCTGTACCTTAGCGACTTGCATTTTTTTCTTAATTTGAATTACTTTTCTGTTCTTCCTGCCAAAGTGGACAAGTTCACATTTTCCCATGTTACACTCCAATGTTTTCCCACTCATTTAACTTACCCATGTCACTTTGCAGACTTCTTAATTCTCTTCATAATTTACTTTCCTCTCCATCTTTGTAATATCAGCAAATTTAACAACAGTACTTTCAGTCCCTTCATCCAATTGTTTATAAAGATGGTAAGTAATTGAGGTCCCAACACTGATTTCTGGTACATCACTCTTTCCAATCCCAAGTCAACCCTCTTATGATCGTCTTGTACTTCCTATTAACAAATCAATCCTCTGACCATACTAATATGATACTCCTATACCCTGAGCTCTTACTTTGTGTAATGCCCTTTGATGCAATATCTTTTCAAATACTTTCTGGAAACCTAAGTACTGAAGATCCACTGTTTCCACTGTTATACCTTTTTCTATATTGTTTATAACTTCCCAAAAGAACTCTTAAAAATTAGTCAGATGTAATTTCCCTTTGGCAGAGCCATATTGACCCTACTTAATTGCATCAAGTAGGTTATGATCTACTCAATAATAGATTCCAGTATTTTCTCATTGACAGATTTTAGACAAGCCAGTTTTGAGCCCCCTGTTTATTGTCTCCCTTCTTTCTTGAAGAGAGGAGCAAACATTGCTATTTTCCAATCTAATGGGATCTTCCTAGAATCTAGGGAATTTTGGAAATGTAAACTAATGCATCTTCAAGGTCAGTTCTTTTTTAACACCTTAAGATCAAGTACATCAGGACCAGGGAACTAGTTAGATTTTAGTTATAATAATGTGCTCAACTCCCTCTCCCTGGTGGTTGTAATTGATTTGAGGTTTCACTTTTAGATTCGCAATTCGTTCTGGAATATAATTTGGACCCCTCCAGCAAACTAAGAGACAAAAGGCTGAATCCTACATTTATTTAGCTTGAAGTGTGAGTTGAATTTTTTGGAGAGATTCTCGCTACAAGGCCCAATGAGTTTTCTCACCGTATCTTATTAAATGCACCTCATTAACTACATACCCCACTTCTTCTGCATTCCTCATGTCCAACTCTGTTCTGTCTTCTGTGCCATTCCCAGAACGATTTGCCACTCAGCAGATATCCATCGAGAGACCAGGATCCCTTGCACCCGCACCATCTGTGACATGCCACTGTCCACCTGGATATTCCTAGGCAATCCAGTGTTGCTCCTCACCAGCAGCCATAATGCCATTCTGCCCAATTGTGAACTGATCTTGTATATGCAATCCCATTCTCTCACCGTCATTATCAGTTAATCACCAGGCCATAGACTTTACCAGTCTTTAGCTACATCCCATCTGAAGACCCTGTCTGATTCCCTGCTACTTTTCCTCAGTGCCCAGTGATCACTTGCATCTGATCAGTACTCAGTAAGGGAACATCACTTACAGGCAAGCAATTGGACAAGTTCATATGTGAGCTGTTACTGTCAGCCAGCAAAAAGGAAAATAAAGCAATAAATATAGGCTGCAGTTTTCACGCAGAATGCAAACCATCATAAGCTTGACAGTTCATGATGGTCTTCTATACCCAGATCGTATCGACTGGAACTGGGGGTCAGTCAGGCCCGCACTGCCTTACAATGCCAGGTGCAGCTGTGCTCTGTAATCCTCTGGGAGAGTTCCCTCCAGCTCAATGTCCTCATCCTTCTCCTCAGAACAGTGTCCCCATTCACCCAGCTCTTTAGCATCGATCACATCACCTTGCTGCCTGCACTAATTGTGCAGTGATACTCCCCTCATCCCACAGCCCCCACTGGAAGTTCCACAATTCCTGGGGCACTTCTGGTTAGAATTCAACTTTGTTTAAGCTATTGCTGCTAAGTTCTGCATCACTGAGATGACAACGTTAGTTTTGCTCACACCAGAAGTGTGGTATAATCTGCCTTTGAGCTACATCTGACACGTCAGCACATTCACTGTGCATGCATTGCCTATGTGAAAAAAGGTGTTTGCAAATGAAATGTAGCTGGAGGTCACACACAGATGCTTTATGTATTTGCCTCTTCAATGTCTTAGCGTCCAGCAGACATGAATCTTTTGCACTGTGCCTGACTCCACCTACCCTGAGTATTGTCCCCAACTGCTTCCACATGGACACTTTCAGTCTATTTACCCCCTTGATCCCACCCCCCAACAATGTGGAAACCCACCACATCATACTCCACTTCTGAAGGTCCACCGTGCCCCTGACACTTAGTGATGCTCATTCTGCTCCTTTACATACCCCGTGTGGAGTGCCACTAACCCCACCCTGCCCCCTCCAAACTCCCATAGCCTATCATGCCCTCCAATACTGTTCTACATACCCCCCGAATCTGTGAGTTTCTCCCTGTCACCATGCTTATTCCCAGCTCCACAAATGTCCCTGCTTGCCCTCTGGCAGCTGTGGGATCTCTGCTGCACCTATAGCCAACCCTAAACCTTGCACCCTCCTGAATGATTGAGAGACAACACCCCACCCCTGACTGACTTTGGTGTATAGTGAGTAGTCAGACATTTCTGGTGACAAGCATTCAGATTTTTGAGAAAAATAACTGACTTGCCATTTGACCCATGTCCTGTCATCTTATAATAAACCAGCCAGGTACAGGGAGCTTCTCTTCAATCACTGGCCTCGAGCAGCACAGTTTTCAAATTGTCAAAGGCTTTCTGGTAGTTTTGTCCATTCATTTTTTTTTGTCTTCCTTTAATGCATTTTCTCAAAGGAGCTAATACAGTGCTTCAATTCAGAATGAACTTCTGATAAAGCTGATTGCTGCTGGTACCCCAAAATCTGGGTGCCTGTCTTCTGAATGGGAAGGTCCAAAATAGCCCTTATTTCAGCTCCTCAAGTTGTTCCTTGACCCTATCCCACAGTATGGTCCAAATAAGTCACTTATGCTTCGGCAAATTTACTTCTGATTTTTTTATAGTGGGCCTCAACTTAGATGGTCACCAGTATCAATGGATTTAAAGTAAGTGTCTAATGTTTGTTCAGTAGATTAATTCCGGAGATGAAAGACTTGTCATATGAGGATTGAACAGATTAGACATATACTTACTTAAATTTAGAAGTATGAAAGGAGATTTAATTGAGGTATATAAGGTGCTAAAGGGGATTGACAAAGTAGACACAGAGCAGAGGTCTTACATTGTGGTTAAAGGGTGGTAGATTTAACACAGAGATGAGGAGGAATAACATTTGCCAAAAACTGGTTAATCTGTGGAGTTCACTAACTTGGTGACACCAAATAAATTTAAGGAGGTGACAGATTTTTAATTAGTAATGGGGTAAAACGGGGAGCAAGCAGGAAAATAGAGTTTAGGCCAAAGGTGAGATCAGCCATGGCCGCATTAAATGGAGCAGGCCTTGGGACTGAATTGTCAGGCAGCATCCAGGGAACAGGAGATTCGACGTTTCGGGCACAGGCCCTTCTTCAGACCCTGTTCCAGCAATAAAGTTTCAACCTTGATCTCCAGCATCTGCAGACCTCACTTTCTCCTTGGGACTGAATTGCATAGTCTTGTCTCTAGTCCTCATAATGTATTTAGGACAATGATACATTTTGACCTTTCATGGAGTGCAGACTAGCCACATCAACAGTACTTCAGTCGAATCACTGAATGCTGTGCCAAGCCCCACAGAAAATGCCCTGCCACTGTCCCCTATTCATTAATGCCTGCTCCATTGTTTCTCTCCCACCCCACCACATGAAAAAGTTTTATTTAGTACCGTTGTTAAATTGTAACCTCAGAGTTTCTCTTGCTGAACTTCTTTCTTTCGATGTACTTTGGAGACGGTAATTGGGTATTTTTGCCCATTAAAGACTTAATTAGATTTTAATTAATTCCATGTGACTTCCTTTCCGCAGACATTATACGCCTTTTAAAAACAGTGGTGGAAACTGCGCTGGTAAAGTGTACACAGTAATTCACTATAATGAAAATGAGGAGGAATATATTCAAATACATTTATGTAATTGCCAATTGGTTTTAATTCACAAAGCGTGAAAATAATAATTAAAGTCAGATCTGCTCATAAAAATGTTCTGGGTGAAAGAACAAGGGAGATGGGTTCATTATTTTTTTCATTTACACTTTGAATATAGTTAAAAGTGTGCAGCTTTTTAAGGGGTTTTGCCTCAAAGAGACTGGTACTTTGTGGATAATGATGTGTGTTAAAACATTCCAGGTTGTCCGTGTGTTGTATAGATATGATCACAATTCCATCTTGTCTCCCACAGCCACAGAACAATCAGCAGAAACCTCTCCAACTGGCTTTGAGGCGCCTGAAGAATTACAAAAGACCAGCACAGACAGCACAGCACTTAAAAGCGATAACCTGTCACAGAAAAATGAGGCAGAAAAAGAAAGGTACATGAGAAGAAGATAATTGCTCAGTAAATCTTCAGGAAAATCTAATCCAGACTGAAAGAGCAGTGTGCACGATGCTGCTGCAGTAATTAATGCTGTACTTTTCACAAAATGAGGTCCTTTTTTTCTCTTCTTTTCCTCTGATTTTCCTTCCTTTGTTTTCATCTCTCCCCATTCTCTCTTATATCCCACTCCTCCTCTTATCTCTCACCCATGCTGTTTTTCCAAGCTCCTTCTGTTGCCCCATCTCTCCCATGCTGCTGTCATCACTCTCCCGCTATGTCATCCCTTCTTTCTTGTTAAGCCTTTCTTGACTTTGATATTAATATAGAATTATTATATTAATATGTGCAGTGTACAAGTTGTTTATTCAAAATCTGATGTTTATAACCAACTAAAGCTTCAAGTATACTCAACAAATTTGATAGAGTTCAAGTGGGTTTCCTTTCAATAAAGTTCATTTACTTGAAGCCAAACCATGTTTCTGCAGCTGCACATTCTCACAAATGGTACACACAGTGACAGGACTACAGCTGACTTCTGGCAGTGGGCATTGTAGGACAATTTTGCTCACTTGTCTACAAAGGAAACTGGAACAAGAAGTACTGTCTCTCGACAGTCTATTTTGGAAGATTTCAATTACTGCAATAACATTACTGTGCAGGACCATTCTTTAGGAAGTACTGTATCTACAAGGACAATAGTGCATTCCAATGACCTGGAGTGTGTATTTCTAAATCAGAAATTGTTCACCTGACTCAGTGCATGTTTGCTGAACTGGGGAAAATGCATACAATAGAGAAATGCTAAAAGGTCGCAGGTTCCCCACCCCTGTGCTAAATAATAGTATCCAAATATTGAGGATATGAGTAAAAGTGAAGGAGCACCAGCAGTAGTTGATAGGATGGTTTTAAGTCAGCAGTGGATATGGAATGCTACATGGCATAGAAAGGGTCCCTTCATTGACTCCTTGCTGTCTTTGCACTGGAGAGTGTGACCTGTGTTTAAGTGCTTACTTTTGGAGGATACCTTAAGTTGAATGCATTCATGAACTCAAGGCTGAAAATGTGGCTCGGTGTTTTAAAAAATATGTTTGGGGAGCGCATCTTGTGGAGGGCAAGACTTTTCCCGTTTCTGGGATTCTTTTGAGGATGCTGGTGTGGCTGCTTACCATGTGACACCTGGAGAACATTAAACCTCACCCCAAAAATCAATCTGGAAGAAGCCTATTCATTGACATGGCTCCAAAATATTTGTTCAGTGCATTGAAGAAAAATGTCAGCTTTGTGCTCTTCTGTGAAATATGTTAACTGTTTTTTACATGAAGTCCAGTTTAGATGTTGGATTACTGTGTCCTCTCTTCTAGGAGACTACAGGAAGCACAGATCACCTTGGCTGCCAGACTTGGGGAAGCAGAAGAAAAAATTATGGTCCTTCACTCAGGTAGGTGACTTTCAGCATTTGTTCCATAAATAACATTGATGCCGCCTGGGTGGGTGAGGGAACATGACATGTAGTTCCTGACTGTCATGTGCAAGCAAATTGCTGTAATCTATGGTGAAACACAGACGGGTCCCTGTGCAGCTACCTGCTGTAGCACGATAGATCCCCCCAGCAGTTTGAGTGGAAAGGTATCGTGAAATTGGTTGCTGCAAAAGTCTGTCCGTTCTGTGCCATAGTTAGTGCAAGATTGAACACATCATGTATCAAGGCACAGGCACACAGCACAAAGCTGCTAAAATATCACGCAAGTTACCTAGCCCCTTTAAATAAGTCAGGGGAGAAATCAGATGGAAGCAATTCTGTAGCCTTCTTTATGACGGTAATTGCACAAATTGCAGATTAAACCCATGTGACTTAGTGCTCATTTTTTCTCTCCTTGTAATTATCTATTACTCAGCTTTGAAGACAACACAAACAGAGCTCCTGGACCTGAGGTGCAAATATGATGAAGAAGCAGCATCTAAGTGAGTAATCGCGAGTCTGCAATCTCTCATTTGTTAAACACATCCACTTCAAGGTAAAATGTCTGTAGTTTCAAAGAGGAAATGTATTTATCAAATCAGCCATGCACCAACCATATGTCAGGTTATTATTAAAAATAAGACACGGCTCTAGTCTTGATCACATAAATACCCTTCCAGAAATGTGAAGTGGTTCAGGTAATTGGACTAAAATAGACAGAAGTTATGCTAGTTCTCATGAGGGGGGGAAGGGCTAAGATGGTTCCAAGAGGAGCAACTTTATACTTGTCATACTTTAGTTGATCTACTAACATTCTTTGACATAAATTACCATAGCACAAATTACACTATTATCTTGAATTTTCAGAAAGTAGTGGGGTGCAGCATTTACCAAACATAGTTCCAGGGGCAGATGTGCTGTTGTGATCCGTTATCACATGATCAAAGATGGTGGCTGCTCTTCATGGTGCTTTGGATTTATTTATGAATATGTATGTTTTCTTCAGTTCACTTTCTTCCACTCCCCCCCCTCCCAAATCCACTGTCTCAGTGAGGGACAAAAGACAAAAGTAGTTAGAGAGGAAACTGGGTGACCTGGCATATGCATTGTCAATGATTAGTACAAAGCTACAACAAGTGATTTGTGAAGAAAATGAAATGTTGTCATTTATTGCAAGAGGAATGGAATATGAAAGTAGGTAAGTGTTAGTTCTACAAGGCATTGGTGAGGCTACATCTGGAGCATTTGCAACAGTTCTGTCTCCTTATTTTAAGAATGGATATAATTTCAATAAAAACAGTGCATTGAAGGTTAACTCACCTGATTGCTGGAGTGCAAGAGTTGTCTTATGAGGATGGGTTGGACAATTTGAGTCTGCATCCGTTGAAATTTGAAAGGTTGAGAATGATCCTGTTGAAAGAACTTGAGGAGACTTGACAAAGTGATTGCTGAGAGGAAGTTCCCCTTTGTCCAAAAGCCGAGAGCTTGGGGGATACAGTTTAAAAATTAGTAATGTCCCATTTAAGATGGTGATTAAGAGAAATTTTTCCTCTCAGACCATCATTAATCTCTGGAATTTTCTTCACTAGAGAGCAGTGGAGGCAGGGTCTTGATATTTTTAAGGATGGGTTAGATACATGCTTGATTATGGGGGTTTACTTCCCCAATGTAGAACAGACCACATTGTGAATAGCAAATATAGAATTCTAATTTGCAAAAAAAAAAAAAAATTCGCTTAGAGTGTCTGGGACCCTGGACAGTGAAACGTGAGGAGGTGATTTTAATGCTCCTTCTATGTTTGCATTGAAAATGAGAGGTTATTATAAGACAGATAAGCTGCAGAGCTGGGCTGAGAGGTGGCAAATGGAGTTTAATGTGGAAAAGTGTGAGGTGATTCACTTTGAAAGGAGTAAAAGGAATGCAGAGTACTGGGCTAATGGTAAGGTTCTTGGTAGTATAGATGAGCAGAGAAATCTCAGTGTCCAGGTACATAGATCCTTGAAAGTTGCCACCCAGGTTGATAGGGTTGTTAAGAAGGCATATGGTGTGTTAGCATTTATTGGTAGAGGGATTGAGGTTTGGAACCATGAGGTCATGCTGCAGCTGCCCCTTTCATTCCTGATGAAGGCTTTTGCCCGAAACGTTGATTTTCCTGCTACTCGGATGCTGCCTGACCTGCTGTGCTTTTCCAGCACTACTCTAATCTAGACTCTGATTTCCAGCATCTGCAGTCCTCACTTTTGCGCAGCTGTACAAAACTCTAGTGCAGTCGCACTTGGAGTATTGCATACAGTTCTGGTCACCACATTATTAGGAAGGATGTGAAAGCTTTGGAAAGGGTTCAGAGACGATTTACTAGAATGTTGCCTGGTATGGAGGGAAGGTCTTATGAGGAAAGGCTGAGGATAGGCATATGGATGAGAAAGGAATAGTGTAGGTTAGATGGGCTTCAGATTGGTTTCACAGGTCAGCACAACATCGAGGGTTGGAGGGCCTGTACTGTGCTGTTATGTTCTATGTTTTAATAGAGCTCCCCAGTTCCTTCTTCAGGGGCTATACTCCGAAAGTATGGAAAGGGATGTCTTCCCAGACACTCCAGCTAAGATAGTCTGAGTATCAGGTTAAGTACATCTATCTTCAACCTGGGACTCAGACTCATATTAGCCATTAGTTAGTTCTGTAATATACTGGTCCACTACTCACACTATCAGGGACATAAAATACTGAAGCACATAATCTCCTTTATTGCGTCTTTAATTTAAAAAAGAAGGCAGCTGTTATACCTGGGGATATAAGTGATCTGATGCTCTTCCCAACAGTAGCAGTTTGATAATAGGGAGATCAATTTCCTGCATTTACACTCGTGTCATGCTGTTGTTATGAATTTCCACTTTAATAAGTAATGTTTAATCTTTTTACCTTGTTGATGTTATGATATCTAATAGACTAAGTGTACTGTGTTTAGTGGGTGTTAGTGTGATCGGAGTCTCTCTTCCACTGCATTTAATTACAAAATGACCTATCCCAAAGGGGCAATTAGGGATGGTCCATACATGTTAGCCTTGCCTGTGATTCTTATATCTCTTGAACAAATATAAAAAAAAGAAAAATGCGGTAGTGCAGTTAAAATATTTTCCTCAGCATTTTTCTTTGTGTTTGTGTTTATTTTTAAATTCAAAGCCAGTAATGACTTGTTTCACAAAATAATTTTCTTCATCAAATGCTCTTGTTATTTGTGTTAAATCTGACTGGTGCCATATAATAACTTCCTTGATGATTTTAAGCGTTTCATTGTACCAGGAGAGAACGATCCCATTGGATTGTTGTGTACTGCATTATGTGCTTGGACTACTGTGAAGTGTACAAGAATCCTGCAGAGATTACAAAAGACCCCAAAAACCTCAGCAGCTCATTGAGTTAGAAAATTGTGGTTGCTTTTTAATTCAGTCCATGTTTTATCATATCACTATATTTTGTCCGAAATTTGCATTGAAAGCTTAATTCCTTTTTCCCTGTGACATTTTCTAAACAACTCCATGCTTGCCAAAGGTTTCCAGCTGCTTTAAATAACCACTGGCGGACAGATACAGAATGTTTGCACAGACTATAGAAAGGAAGTGGGCTGAATCCTCTTAATTACAAAAGCCAGGAACACATGTTTCTGTAATTGTGAATGTTTTTCATGTTGAGTCTGCTGGCCTTTAACAGAGAACTTCACATTTCACCAAAACGCACAGGCGTATTCATATCCTCCTACTTCAAAGGTATTTTTGTGTTCTGAATATTATAACTATCAGAATAGACTACCTCGAATTCTGTTTGTTCTTTGATTGATGACCTGACTAGAGATGCTGCAGGTTGTCTAAAACTTTGCAAGTTTCCTTGTCTAATACAACAGATCATTAAGGAATCCCAGTCCTGCAGTGGGGGGAGCTGGGCTCAAAGGATAGCCAATAACCTCATCCATAAAATCTTATCTGCAATCTGTGATTCCTGCCAGTACAGCACTTTATCTGTGCAGCATAGAATTGCTCGAGACAATGTATCTTATATTTTCAGAGTCTTCTTTTAAGTGTTATTGTACTTGATATTTTGTGTGTCTCTGGGCCAAATAAGAAAATACTAAAGGATAAAAATTCAAAAACTGTCAAAAATTTAAATCTAAATTTGCAGTCAAAACCAATGTGAGCTTTTTGTCATTCGTTAAGGATCATAGCAACTCACAGTGATATTCAAGGCTGTTGCTGTTTGCTATTTAATGTAAAATTACTGTGCAGTTTTTGTCTCCCAGTCTGAGGAAGGATGTACTTAGCTTAGAGGGAGTGCAGCAAAGGTTCATGAGATTGATTCCTGTGATAAAATGGTTTTGCGTGTGAGGAGAGATTGAGTTTTATAAGTCTGTATTCTCTGGAGTTTGGAAAAATGAACACAGACCAGAAGAGTGGGATGTAGATAGTGCAGTGCTAATCCCTGGGACCCGGACCATGTTCAGACAGCACTGTCCCTTTTGGTATTGTAAACCGTGCACAGTGGCCACTCCACTCTGGGACAAAGTTCCAGCTCTCAAGATTTGATAGTGCTAAAACAAGAGACTGAATATGTGCCACCATTTGTTTTGACAATCAGGGTGCATTCTGGGTGATGTTGACACTGCATCCTTGCCCTCCCAGGGTGCAGCCGCGGGGCTGCTAAAGGACTTTGCATCTCTAATGGGTAATTGAAATCTCTTTCCCTGAGTTTGGCACAGGTAGGTCTTACGAGGTTTTTAAGCTTCCTACTTCACACAGGGAGGTGATGTAACAACACAGACCCAGGAGTCACCTCTGCTACCAGTCTGTACAATTGAATTTATTGAGATGACTTCATCAACTCCAAGGCAATCAGTTAGCAGCAAAAGCAACAGCAACTCTGTGCAGTGTCTGGAAACACTCCAAATCTTGTATGTTTCAATAAGATCACCACTCATTCTTCTAAAGTCTAACGAATAAAGGCCTAATCTGTTTACTCACACCTGATAAGCCAATCCCTTCATCTCAGGAATCAGCCTAGTGAATCTGTTTTGAACTACCTCCTATACCTGTATATCCTTTGTTAGATTCAGGAACCAAAACTGGATAAAGTACTCTAGATACAGCCTCACCAACAACCTGTGTAGTCGTAACAACATTTCCCTATTGTTATATTCCAACTGGTTAGCAACAAAGGCAAAACATGCACTTGCTTCTTACTTACTTGCTAACCTCTTGTGTTTCATGCACAAAAACACTCAGATCCCTCTGTGCTGCCCTTTTTGGTGTCTCTCTACTCCCTCCTCCTCATCATTAATCTAGATAATAATTGAGGCCCTAGGACTGATCCTTGTGGCATTCCAATAGTTAAATCTTTCCAACCTTGAAAAAGACCCATTAATCATTACTTTGTCTGTCTTCTTTGTTAAACAATCCAGAATCTATGCTAATACATTACCCACAATACCAAGAGCTCCTATCTTGTGCAATAACCATTTGTATGGCACCTTATTGAATTTTTCTGGAAATCCAATTACCAGTTCCCCTTTATGAACTCTGCTGGTTATATTCTGAAAGATTTCTAACAAATTAGTCAGACATGATTTTTCTTTCACAAAACCATGTTGATACTATTTCATTATGTTAAGCTTTTCTAAATATCTTTTTATATCTTCCTTAATAATGGACTATAGCATTTTCCCAAAGATAGATGTTAAGCTAACTGGCCTATACTTTCCTACTTGCTATTCCTCCCTCTTGAACAGGGTCAACACATGAGCAGTTTTCCAATCCATGAGAACCCTCCTGGAATCCAGTGGATTCTGGAATATTATAGCCAATGCCTCCATTATCTCTGTAGCCACTTCCTTGAAAACCCTGGGATGCACATCATCAGGTCCTGACAACTTGTTGGTCTTTGCCCCATTAATTTGCAGAAACTTTGTCCATTGTGATAGTGACGACTACAATGTCTTTCCTGGCATTAGGACAATTGGGATGCTTATAGTCTCCTCCAGAATGAAGACCCTTGCAAAATATTGGATTAACTTATCTGCCATTTCCCTGTTCTCTATTAATAATATCCCAATTCTCTGGCCTACCATTAGTTTATGCCACTTTGCATGCCTTAGACAAAGAACAAAGAAAATTACAGCACAGGAACAGGCCCTTCAGCCCTCCAAACCTGTGCCAATCCAGATCCTCTTTCTAAACCTGCCGCCAGTTTTCTGCTCCCTGCCCATTCATGTATTCATACATCTTTAATGACACTACCACCTCCGCTGGCAACATGTTCCAGGCACCCACCACCCTCTACGTAAAGAACTTTCCACGCATATCTCCCTTAAACTTTTCCCCTCTCACCTTGAACTCGTGACCCCTATCAATTGAGTCCCCCACTCTGGGAAAAAGCTTCTTGCTATCCACCCTGTCTCTACCTCTCATGATTTTGTAGACCTCAATCAGGTTCCCCCCCACCCCCCCCCCGCCCCCCATCTCCATTTTCCTAATGAAAATAATCCTAATCTACTCAACTTCTCTTCATAGCTAGTGCCCTTCATACCAGGCAAAATCCTGATGAACCTCCTCTGCACCCTGTCCAAAGCATCCACATCCTTCTGGTAATGTGACGATCAGAACTGTATGCAGTATTCCAAATGTGGCCAAATGAAAGTCCTTACAAATGTAACATGACCTGCCAACTCTTGTACTCAATACCCCATCTGATGAAGGAAAGTATGCCTTATGCCTTCTTGACCGCTGTATTGACCTGCATTGCCACCTTCAGGATACAATGGACCTGAACACCCAGATCTCTCTGTACATCAATTTTCCTCAGGACATTTCCATTTACTGTATACTTTGCTCTTGAATTGGATCTGCCAAAATGTATCACCTCGCATTTGCCTGGATTGAACTCCATCTGCCATTTCTCTGCCCAGCTCTCCAAATTATCAATATTCTGCTGTATTCTCTGACAGTCCCCTTCACTATCTGCTGCTCCACCAATCTTAGTGTTGTCTGCAAACTTGTTAATCAGATGACCTCTACCTTCCTCCAGATCATTTATGTATATCACAAACAACACAGATCCCTGTGGAACAACACTGGTCACAGTTCTCCGTTTTTGAGAAACTCCCTTCCACTATTACTCTCTGTCTCCTGCTGCCCAACCAGTTCTCTATCCACCTAGCTAGTACGCCCTGGACCCCATGCGACTTCACTTTCTCCATCAGCCTACTATGGGGAACCTTATCAAACACCTTACTGAAGTCCATGTATATGACATATACAGCCCTTCCCTCATCAATCAACTTTGTCACTTCCTCAAAGAATTCTATTAAGTTGGTAACACATGACCTTCCCTGCACAAAACCATGTTGCCTATCACTGGTAAGCCCATTTTCTTCCAAATGTAAATGGATCTTAGTATCTTCTCCAGCAGCTTCCACTGGTGTCAGGCTCATCAGTCTATAATTACCTCGATCAGGCAGGTAAAAGTGAGGACTGCTGATGCTGGAGATTAGAGTCTAGATTAGAGTAGTGCTGGAAAAACACAGCAGGTCAGGCAGAATTCGAGGAGCAGGAAAATCAATGTTTCGGGCAAAAGCCCTTCATCACGAATAAAGGCAGGGAGCCTCCGGGATGGAGATATAAATGGGAGGGGGATGGGACTGGGAAGAAGGTAGGCAATAGTACAACAGGTGAATGGAGGTGGGGATGAGGGTGATAGGTCAGAGAGGAGGGTGGAGCGGATAGGTGGGAAGGGAGATAGGCAGGTAGGACAGGTCATGGGGATGGTGCTGAGCTAGAAGGTTGGAACTGGGGTGAGGTGGGGGGAGGGGAAATGAGGAAACTGGTGAAGTCCACATTGATGCCCTGGGATTGAAGTGTTCTGAGGCGAAAGATGAGGCGTTCTTCCTCCAGGCGTCAGGTGATGAGGGAGTGATGGTGAAGTAGGCCCAGGACCTACATGTCCTCAGCAGAATGGGAGGGGGAATTGAAATGTTGGGCCATGGGGCGGTGGGGTTGATTGGTGCGGGTGTCCCGGAGATCCCTGCTACCCTTGTTAAACAAGGGGACAACATTAACAGTTCTCCAGTCCTCTTGGACCTCACGTGTTCAAGGATGCTAGAAAGATATCTGTTA
Organism: Chiloscyllium plagiosum; assembly: GCF_004010195.1. NCBI lineage: Eukaryota > Metazoa > Chordata > Chondrichthyes > Orectolobiformes > Hemiscylliidae > Chiloscyllium > Chiloscyllium plagiosum. Next base: position 23,924,160 of record NC_057734.1, on the reverse strand, counting down.
AGGCCCCAGCTATTTCCTCTCTCACTTCCTTCAGTAACCTGGGATAGATCCCATCCAGACTTGGGGACTTGTCCACTTTAACGCCTTTTAGAATATCCAACACTTCCTCCCTCTGTATGCTGACTTGACCTAGAGTAATCAAACATCTATCCCTAACCTCAACATCCATCATGTCCCTCTCCTCGGTGAATACCAATGCAAAGTACTCGTTAAGAATCTAACCCATTTTCTCTGACTCCATATATAGCTTTCCCCCTTTGTCTTTGAGTGGGCCAACCCTTTCTCTAGTTACCCTCTTACTTCTGATTGGATACTCTCCTAGATCACCTTTGTTAATTACAGGTGGCACCTCCTTGTTGAAGGCTCTTTCTTGCTTGGATTAAATATCTGCAAAGTGGAATAAATACCTGCTTAAATGTCTGCCATTGCACACTCACTGGCTTTTCCCAACAGTCTATTTCCCAGCCAACTTAGACAACTTTCTTCATACCCCTATTTAAATATCCCTATATGTGCCTTTACTTAAACTTGAAATTTTACCATGCTGTGATGTCTATTCCTTGGAGAATACTTAACTACACAACCTCTTCTTAATCCTACCTCATTACTCAATCTGAGATATAAAATAACCTGTTCCTGTGTATATTGCGCAACAATATGCTCTAAGGAATAATCCGTGATGCATTCTACAAATTCATGTTCCATGTTACCGTTCTCCATTTGATTTGTCCAGTCAATGTGCATGTCAAAGTCACTCATGGCAAGTGTAGAAATCTTACACTGTTCCATTATTTCCCAATTTATATTTTATCCTACATTGAAGCAACTCTTTTTTTTCTTTTTTTGCCTCTCTTTCAGAAATGTTGTCACACACCACTGACCAGCTGTCCCACAACCAATTCAACATGTTGTTTTTCTTTGTCTTTTATGATTAACCGCCACCAATAAATCCCCCATGTAACCAATTAGACATTTACTTGTAAAGCCAATTACAGGCAATGTACACCATCAAAGGCCAGGGAGGGTAGGGAGAGTGGAAGGGGCGAAATCAAAATGGAGTTGGAGGGGGAAATAAAGTGTATTCCCAGCGGTGTCCGCTTCACTAAAAACATTAAGAGCATTGGTGGAGTGAGGCAACTCTTAAGGAACCTGTAGACCATTTCTATCTGTGAGTTATTTCCCTCACTGTTTCTTTTCACCACACATTATTAAGAAAGCCACCCCACCCTCTTTCCCTTTCTGCCTGTTCTTCTGGAACATTGAATACCCGTGAATAATGAGTTCCTAGTCATGGTCACCCCATAACCATGTCTCTATAATAGCTATCAAGTCATATTCATTAATTTCTAATTGTGCTGTTAACTCCTCTGTTTAGATACAAAGTTTGCGCATTCAGATAAAAGGCCTTAAGCTTTGACTTTTTACCATTATTGCATATTGTGGTTCTGATTTCTGTTGCGCTCTTCAACTTATTTTCTACTTCCCAAACTTTGCCTCTTCCCTACCTCATACCTCTGCCTCTTGTTTATTTTTGATCTTATCAATTTTGCTTCAGTTGAGACCTCTCCCTCTCCACCATTTGTTTTAAAGCTGCATCTACAGCCCTGGTTATATGATTTCCTAGGATTCCGGTTCCAGCCTGGTTCAAATGAAGCCTGTCCCAGTTGAACAGCTTTCTCTTTCCCTGACTGGTGCCAGTGCCCCATGAAAGGGAGCCCACACCAATGTTGATGACACGTGTTTACTTCTCTACCCTTATTTACTCTATGCCAATTTGCACATAAAGTAGGGAGTAATCGTGAGATTTAAACCTTTGTGGTTCTACTTTTTAGTTCAACATAAAGTTTCTTGTAATCCTTCAGCAATCTCTTAAATCCCCCAATCTGTTGCTTGATCTTCCTGTGCTATCATCAGACACTGTAGGGGAAACTACGCAGGAAGACTTGAGAGACATCTTTAGATTATCAGAGAGGAAACCAATATCAATTCTTCTCCTATTTGTATCAGAACCTGTGGTCCAGGTTTCGAGGGAAAGTATATTCTTTTGGTAGGTGAGGATGGGGAGAGCCACAACATGACAAGAGCCTGAGGTCCATTTCTTTTCTGCCAACTGTTCATAGTGTTTCCCTTGAAGATGATGGATGTTGAGTTACTATTCTTCATATGAATCTTTAGTAAGTTGGAGGAAGGCTGTAAGAGTGCATGTGCTTTAATTCATTCTCAGGATAAGGGCTTGTCAGCAAAGCCTTCATATACTGTCCATTCACATTTGAGAAGGTTGGCATATAGATGCAGAGGCAGGAAGTTTGTCATAATTTTTAGCAGGCCTCAGACAAGACAAGGAGATAGTTTTCCCTCAGGGGGTCCCAGTTGTTATGGACCAGATCAAACCCCCTCAAAACACGTCAAGGAGACAGCCTAGACCCTAACATTTGCTTATTTTGAAGGCAAGTGCCAGGCGTTGCATTCAGGATGCAATTTGATTGGTCAACATATTAGGCTGGAAGCAAAACACACTTTATTCATACACTATAGATAAAATATAGACAAAATAAGAAGAAAAAAATTGGCTTCACTGCAACTCTACCGAAATACTTAACAAAATAATAAACTACTCATTAACTGTTCCAATATTGTAACACCCCATAAGCAGACTCTTGGCAAAGGCAAATTCAGTAAAACAGATTGTCTCACATAGAATTCTAGCAACAGGAAGAGAGCGCCAGCTTTTAGTTGTAACAGAGAGAGGAATAAGAGCTTCCACATCTAGCTTCAAGACCCCAATAGCTATTAAAAGCTAAAACTAAAACCCTGGTTCTGTGGGAGCTTGATCCCACCCATTCAGACAGCTTCTATTGTTCCACTTCAAAAACAAACCACAAGGCCTCAGAAGCTATTTATTCACTTGCAGTAGACCACTCGGCACCTCTGTCTTAACTTTTCTTCATAAAAAAACCTGGAAAACATGCACCTCTTAAAGCCATAGTATCAAAAGTCAAGACAGTAAGGCAAGAGTAACCTCCAATACAATTCAGGGGTGTGGCCACAGTCAGTCAGGCCCTCAGGGTGGACAGAGTCAGGATGGTCTCCACATAAGGAATGAGGGCCCAACTATCATGTAGCCCACCCTTTTTGCCCCATCAAATCTTCCACAAAACCTCAATGCAACTCACATTTAGCCAAAATTTGTAGGACTCATTGTTGTGGTTCTGTTTGCCGAGCTGGAAGTTTTTGTTGCAAACGTTTCGTCCCCTGGCTAGGCGACATCATCAGTGCTTGGGAGCCTCCTGCGAAGCGCTTCTTTGATGTTTCCTCCGGTGTTTATAGTGGTCTGTCCCTGCCGCTTCCGGTTGTCAGTTTCAGCTGTCCGCTGTAGTGGTTGGTATACTGGGTCCAGGTCGATGTGTTTGTTGATGGAGTTTGTGGATGAATGCCATGCCTCGAGGAATTCCCTGGCTGTTCTCTGTCTGGCTTGCCCTATGATAGTAGTGTTGTCCCAGTCGAATTCATGTTGCTTGTTGTCTGCGTGTGTGGCTACTAAGGATAGCTGGTCGTGTCGTTTCGTGGCTAGTTGATGTTCATGCATCACTCTTAGTTTGAAATATTCTCATATGTACATGCAATAATTATTTGTAATGCGTGTGTTCAAGCCATTTAAGTGGTGTTGTTCTGCTATTGTGTAGCACTAGGTTCAATGCAGAGGTTCGTAATATGAATGACTTAGTTGTGTGTGTTTATGTTACAAAGCTGTGGCTGTAAAATGTAACACTGAGACCAAACCTGTTGATGGGCTATGTAAATAAGGAAGTAGAAAACAAGAACTAAGAGATTTTACTAAACGTATATAAATCAGTTCATGTCAAAGTGATTGTGGTTCCTGATTCTAGGAACCAAGCGATATGGGAATGGGAAGGTAAAAGGGACCTGGAAACAGGAGAAACATCAGGGTCCCTGAGATGGAAAGGGGATCTGACTGAAGTGTGTAGCAGCACATAGACTAAAATTGGAACAATGCCGTGAAGTAAGCATGGCCTGTGCATAAGGAGGACCACAGTGGTAGTGTCACTGCCCCTGGATAAGGAGCCCCGGGTTCAAGTGCACCCTGCTCCAGAGGCATGTAATATCACCTTTAAACAGGTTGATTAAAAAATAGGTTACATTAGAAAGCGATTCTGAGAGAACTTGACAGAGTAGGTATTAAGAGGCTTTTTTCCCTGCGTGTAGTCTTAGGACAAGGGTCAACCACTTGGAGCTGAGATAAGGAGAAATCTTTTCTCTCAGCGTTATGAATCTTTGGAATTCAAGCAGTATGTTCAAGACAGATTGATGGATTTTGGAGCACTAGAGGAATTGTGAAATATGGGAATGAGCTAGGAAAGTGGATTTGAGATAGAGATCAAGTGTGAATGGTGGAACAGAGCTGACAGGGTGTTTGACCTACTCCTCGTATTCACTATGTGACATACATTAGTGATTTATTGTAGTGTAACATCCTGATGCAGAATTCGTAAATAGGCCATGCTTGTTACCCAGTCAGCACAATTTTGCATAAAATGTTTCAGTGGCAGGTACCAACCACTGATTTAGATTTGGGAAATAACACGTGAAGAGATTGATATGGCATTGTTCCAGTCCACTGAGGAGCAGATCTTCACATTCTCGCCGTGACCTTTGAGCTGTAGGCGAACGGGGAAAAAATTCTGGTGTGGCGAGTGGAGGAGGAGAGCGTGGGCTAGACAGACACATCACACAATGAAAATCTGTCTGAGACACTCTGAAACTGCTTCTGCAATGTTCAGCATATTGTTGTCTCTTGCTCACAGTAATTTGCTTGATCTAATTATGGAGGGGGTTGGAAATTTATGACCAATTTCAGGATGAAATATTCTGAGTATTATAATTAAATGTCAGGTTTTCTTTCAAAATAAAAATTTCTACTGATATGTATGGCTTAGCAAGGAGACCATAGATTACGTAACTGTTTTATTTTAGTAGCAGAAGGCTAATATTGGCAATATTGCAACTGGGCTGTGTATATAGGGAGAAGTAGCCATTTGGATACAGAACTGGCTCAAAAGTAGAAGACAGAGGGTGGTGGTGGAGGGTAGCTTTTCAGACTGGAGGCCTGTGACCAGTGGAATGCCACAAGAATCGGTGCAGGGTACACTGCTTTTTGTCATTTATATAAATTATTTGGATGTGGACATAGGAGTTATAGTTAGTAAGTTTGCAAATGACACCAAAATTGGAGGTGTAGTGGACAGTGAAGAGGGTTACTTCAGATTACAATGGGATCTTGATCAGATGGGCCAATGGGCTGAGAAGTGGCAAATGGAGTTTAATTTTGATAAATGAGAGGTGTTGCATTTTGGGAAAGCAAATCTTAGTTGGACTTATACACGTAATGACAAGGTCCTAGGAGTGTTGCTGAACAAAGAGAGCTTGGAGTGCAGGCTCATAGTTCCTTGACAGTGGAGTCGCAGGAGGATAGGATAGTGAAGAAAGCATTTGGTATGCTTTCCTTTATTGGTCAGAGCATTGAGTTTAGGAGTTGGGAGATCATGTTGTGGCTGTACAGGACGTTGGTGAGGCCCCTTTTGAAATATTACGTGCAGTTCTGGTCTCCTTCCTATCGGAAAGATGTTGTGAAACTTGAAAGGTTCAGAAAAGATTTACAAGGATGTTGCCAGGGTTGGAGGATTTGAGCTGTTGGGAGAGGTTGAATTGGCTCGGGCTGTTTTCTCTGGAACGGCAGAGGTTTATAAAATCATAAGGGGCATGGATAGGATAAATAGACAAGGTCTTTTCCCTGGGGTCAGGGAATCCAAAACTAGAGGGCGTAGGTTTCGGGTGAGAGGGGAAAGATATAAAAGGGATGTAAGGGGCAACATTTTCACACAGAGGGTGGTGCGTGTCTGGAATGAGCTGCCAGAGGAAGTGGTGGAGGCTAGTACAATTACAACATTTAAAAGGCATCTGGATTGGTATATGAATAGGAATGGTTTAGAGGAATATGGGCCAAGTACTGGCAAATGGGGCTAGATTAGGTTAGGATATCTGGTCGGCATGGACAAGTTGGACCGAAGGGTCAGTTTCCATGCTGTACATCTCTATGACTCTATACTGCAGTGCTAACCAACATGTTAAAAGTATAGAAAAACCTTCAAATCAAATAACACAATGACATGCAGTACTTGAAGCAGCCATAGTGGCTGGAAGTGTAGCTGGAGCTACAGATGAGTCTTGTGTAGGTGAAGGAGTTGGAATACTGTGCATGCATAATTGGCTGAGTATGTGGCAGCTTTCTACATGTCCAAGGATTGTATTTGACAGCTCCAGTATTTAGAACACAAACCAAAGCAAGAGGAAAAAGGAAAGCAAGAAGGAATAATATATTGTTGCTGCCAGGGTGCTGTTTATTATGTCAAAGAGCATCTTTAATGATGTCTCTCTGTATTAGTGATATTGCATAAGGGTTAATAGGAATGAATTAACACCAAATAAAAGTAGATGCTGGAAGAGCTATCTTAATTAGGAATTTCCCAAAGGACAAAGTAAAATACTGAGATAAGCATGGGGTAGGTTAGTGTTAGGTGCTGAAAAGGAGGGGGAGGTAAAAATGAGGTGAAGATGGGAATCATTGAGAGAGGTGCAGTGAGGGAGGGGCTTGGGTAATTGAAATGAATGCACAGAGATTGATGTCCTGTAATCAAGTCGCCCGTCATTGACTTGTGCACAGTATGCTGGCTGTGGCCAGGCAGCTCAGAGTCAGTCCCTGAACTGAGGAGATCCTAAATCCCCTGGTTATATTGGTCAGGCATGGCTTTGTGATTGGCCCAGGTTAACAACCCAGTCATGGATCTCACAGTCAACAGGATCCACCAGGTTCCAATCGCTGCAGTAACACTCGCAGGTTAGTGTGGAATGTGGATAGAGTCTTGGGAAGGGTGCATGACAAAATGAGGAGAGCTGTTACATGATCTGAATGAAGTGACCGGATGAGTCGCAGTGTAAATGATATTGGGATGTTTAAGTGTGTGAGGGTGTCAAGTACTTCATTGAAAAGTAACTGGATTAAAATCCTAGGGTGAGAATCTTTCTGTTCTTTGTCAGATTTCTGACTCTGGTGAAAGTGGCTGCACCTTCACAAGGTATTCATTTTCTGTTGTACTGCATTTAGTGATCACTAAACTGAAGGGTCTGATCAAACTTCCTGAATTACTTTGGGAATGGAAATTGTTTTTCTAATGTCTGTGTGACTGGATGTGCTGAGAGACTTAATGAACATCTATTAACAAATGGGGCTGAGAATGCTAATATGTGAAATTGGGCTGTGAAATGAAATATTTTAATTAACAGTTGCAGCATGACTATAAATAATGCATGCAGAACTGGAGTTTCCTGTTTGCAGAAATCATTATCATATTACTTGACATGTTTTATTTTTCACTGTAAAAAGATTACCAAAAACAGAACGAGCAATGGATTTCTGGCTTCCACCTCACTTCATTTTCCCATTGTCTCTGCATGGAACACATAAGGAGGGATTGTAACTTAGCCATTTAATCAGCAGGTTCAGGCTCATTTTGACACAAATACTGAGCTCCCAGTGCAAAGCTTTCCAAAGAAAGGTCATTGTTGGAATTTCAGACTTTTGCCACTGGCACAATGGCCAGTACTGGTTGATGAAATGGCAAAGAAGACAATGTCCTGACATCCTAAGAGCGGGCAACGCACACTGTTGTCGTCACACCATTGCCACTCTCTGGGGAGCATGGGCTTTTCAATTCCTCTGACACATTTTGGCAGAGGGAAGGCAGTGACAAGAGAGATTCAGTGGCACAGACAGAGTAGGGTCAGAGGGACATTACAGCCCATATGCACCGAATGCTAAAGATAGCAGAATGTATTGAAAGAGTAGTTAGCAAAATGTCTCAGGCTGCAGAAATAAAGGAATTGAGTGCAAAACCTAAGAAGGTATACCGAAACCTGTATAAAACTGTGGCTAGGCCACAACTAGGGCCTATGCCTAGCATGAGCATTAGAGGGATATGAGCTTTAGGGCTTTGGGGATAGAGCAGAGGAATGGAATTGTCTCGATTGCTCCACAGAGAGCTTGGAAGGAATTGATGAGCCAGCTCTGCAGCTATGACCCAAGGATCTGAGGGAGAGCAGGCTCTGAACCATTCCTTGAAAGCCCCTGTCTATTTATGATTTAGAGGTGCCAGTGTTGGACTGGGGTGTAAAAACATCACACAACACCAGGTTATAGTCCATCAGCTTTAGTTGGAAGCACAAGCTTTCAGAGTGCTGATTAAGGAGCAGCGCTCCGAAAGCTAGTGCTTCCATCTGCCAGTCTGTCTTATTTCTTCAACAGTGGGCCTACGGGCTGTTGGACTCTTCATTGGAATTGTTTCATTGATTCCCTTTGACTCCGATAGCATCACTGGGGATTAGCGCAGTCTCTGGGTCTAAACGCAATCTACAGATATGATCTGAGCGAGCACTGCAGTAGCTGGAAGAAGACAACATCCATTTTCAGCCAAAACCTGAAACTCTTTCCCAGACCATCCAGTAATTGCCACAACTGCCAGTGTGAGTCCAACAGTTAATTTGGGGCCTTGATGTTCCCATCTCTGCTGTGCTCTACAAATCTGTGAAAAGAACTCGCTCTCCAGCAAAGTAACTGTGGCTTTCTGGAGGAAGGTGGGGTATATACATTCCGTGGTAACAATGCTGCCTGTCTTCTCGAAGTTGGCTATAAGTATCCTTGAGACTATTAACTGCATATCTCTGTCACTGCTTTGACGCCGACTCAGCACATGGGTCCATTGTCTTCAATCATTGCTACATATGTGTGCTGGTTTGGGAGCCGGTTAGCTCAGTGGGCCTGGATGGCTAGTTTGCAATGCAAAGTGATCTTAGCAGTGAGGGTTCAATTCCCACACTGGCTGACGTTACCATGAAAGACTCTCCATCTCAATCTCTCCCCTCACCTGAGGCATGGTGACCCTTGGATGAAACAACCACCAGTTACCTCTCTCCAATGAGAGAGCAGCCCTATGATCCAGTAGTACTATGGTAAAGTTGCCTTTTACTTGTGCCCCAGCCAGTAGCTTGGTGCCGTAATAAGGGGTGTTGCCAGGATGGCTGCTGTTCCATCAGATCCCCTGAAGGTGTCTTCTTCTTAACCACTTTAACTGTGAAATGAGACAGTTTGGATGTTTTGAAAACAGCCTCTAAAATGTTTGTATTGTGGCTTTTGTTTAATCACACCTCACCTTTCACCATTTCCCTGTTCTTTGGATGCATCAGAGCAGGCAGCATTCGGGCTTTCAAGCCTGAGTCTCGTCTGCTCCTTTCTTCTGTCTGCCTTTTCTTTTACTTTTTTTTCCTCCTTTTTACCTATTTACCGGCGGTGGAGGCAGCATCAGTGGGGTGGGCTCATGGTGGCGACGGCGATGTCAAATGTGGCTCCAGCAAAGAGAGATATTACCACTAGCATTGGTGGCTCCAATGCAGGCGGCACAGAGGCAGCGGTGGTGGCATTGGTGGGCCTGTCTCAGGTAGTGGTGGCCTCAAACCAGGATCCCGCTGGAGACAGTGGAACTTCCAGGACCCATTCGACTTCCAGTGTTGGGGAGGGAGAAACAGGAGCCACCTGGACAGACCTGGATATTTCTCTTGTTTTTGTTCATGGTTCTTCAATTTCTCCTTTGAATTCCAACATGCTGAGATGGTGCTGGAGAGTGGAGACTCCTGGATTCCTGTACCTGGGTACACATGACAATAAAATCTCTAAACAGTATCTGGAATTACAGTACCCTCTGCAAAGATTTGTTTAAAAAAACTCCTTGGCTTCAGAAAAACAACATAAATAAAAAATATACCACGATAAATTAAGGTTTCAAAAGGGACAGCATCAGTAATTTGTGAGATAGGAAACATTTTATTAAACATAGCATGATTGTTAAGGGCTCATTTAAAGATGGAGTCTGTCTCTTTTTTGACACCTGAAGATGGGTGAAGTTCACAGAAGAATTTATCAGGTGTGAAGTTTTCAGTTGAGGCTGAAACCTGTCAGACAGCTGCAAATGTGTAAATGTAACTGAGCCTATTTATTTCCTAAAACAGAAACCCCTCTGCTTTCTTTGCATGAGAGGTTTGATGAAGAAACTGCAATGTGTAGTTAACAAAGATTTTAAAAGTTTGAAACGAAAACAGCATGTTGGATGCAGCAACAGGTCAGGTAGACAACTTAGTATCAGCTATAACCCATTAAGAGAAGCTTCTGATAAAGGTTCCACACCTCACACATTAACTTGTCCGCTCCCTTTGCAGATACTCACAGTCCTGCTGGGTATTACCAGCATTTTCTGCTTCTGTTTCCAATTTGCAGTTTTTTTGTTTTTTAAAAGGTGAAAGATTAAGAGAACTGGCAGGAGGGTAATTTGTCCTATTCCAGCACCTGGGACTACTGGGACAGAGAATTCGCACAGCAGGAGGGGCATAAACACAGAAGGAAATTTGGATCATTTTTCTATTTCTATTGGAGGAGCTCAGCCATCCCAGACCGCTGAGTCCTGGTTGCTGACCAATGCAGTAGCCCAAGCAAAAATTTTTTTAAAAATCAGCTCTCACTTAGGAATCAAAGCTGATAAGGGTTTAGAGATGAAGAGGCAAATTTTCCCCCAAAGACCTACTTAATTTCTGGTAAATAAGGAGAGGAACCAAATTACTGGCTGTTGACCTCACTTGTGCGATTTCTTATTGGGCGTGATGTCAACTTTCTGGACATATTTTAGAGATGAATCGTGGTAACAGTTTTAAATACAGGTGCTTTTTTTGGGTTATGATGTATGACATAGTTTCATACATGGCACGTCACTTTATTGTGTACAACCTCAATTAGCATTTGGATAGAATATCATCTAAATCAGACCATAAACCAAACTAACATTTTACTTTGTTATAAATAGATCTCTGCTAAAACACTTTGTAATATGATACTAGCTGCTTTAGGGCATATTGTTGATACAATTGAAAATCCCAATGGTGCACGGTGCATTACTGTTCAATGCCATGCAAATTGACTTGGTTATGTATGTATTAAGATGTGATGCTTGGAAACGGTAGGTCTTTCATAATTCAGCTGCTTAAAAGTGTCTTGGGTACATAAACCAACTGCAAGAGATGGGTTTGCATGGCTAGGACCATTATGCAATACAGTATCCCAAAGTTTTGAATGAACTGTGGGAGTTGGCAGTAAAGAGAAATTTTGGAGCTTATTATTATGATTGTAGGCTTTATATGTCTTATCACACGCTGATGTTTTGCATCTATTTTAGGACAGATGAATTGGGAATGATCATGACCAACTTAGAAAAGGCTAACCAGGTAAGAAAGAAGCTGCTTTGCATCTCCAGCAATACCAAGCATAGAAGAGACTTACTTTACAAACTGGGCACTGTGCTTTGGCAATGGCCATAATCTATTGATATGTTAAACAAATCTTGAATGTATATAGAATGCAGCTTTTTGTATTCATTTGGTAGATATTGATCATCACTAACTAGTGAAGTAAATATTAGGGTACGTTTTGCAGGGTGTTGCTGCACAGCTTCTCAAAGAGACACAATATTTTTATACACATTGGAAACCAGCCTAATGAAATTAGTGAGAACACTTCTTGTATCACAATTAACTTGGCGTGAAATTAAATTGCAGTCATTATGAAATCGTGACCAGCTTTTACTGAAAATCTGAGCCTTCAGCCCATAAAGAACAGCAGAATACAGCTCGGAGCTGGGGCTGCTCCTAATCAGACAACATCCACCACTCAGCTCCTGAAAGTAGTGACCCACATGAATGCCAGCAAACCTCGAGTATTTAACCTCCATGTGTGTGTTTGGACAGTGAACATCGACAAATTAATGTATAGAGTTGCCAACTCTGGTTGATCATATTCCTGAAGGTTTCATCATGAGCCCATCAATCTCCCAGTTCCCCCACTGACATTACTAACATGTCCATCCTCCCAGTGTGCTGCCTTCATACATCAATGAAGAAGCCATCAAAACCCATCATTATCTGACTGGATGATTCTCAACTTGAATCAAGCAGCCTTTTCATTCTTGTCTCAAGTTTTATGCCTCATAATGGACAATGTTCAAAGTAAATCTTCAAACAAAAACACAACCTTTTGTCCCCAGGCCCTGTTGTTTGTTCTCCATGTTCTTCGCAGCCATTCCTTCAATGTCAGTCTTCAATTGGTGGAAGATCCAGCACAATCCTGGAGAATTGTTGGCCCTGCTGATGTGGAGGTCATCTCAGCAGAGCCTGATCATTCCTCTTCTAACATCCACAGCTACACCTCTTTCCCTGAATGAGTGCTTGGGAGCAGGGCAGTTATTTTATGTTTGTCTCTCCTTTGTTTTCCCAAAGATTAATTGTATCTCCACCTCCATCAACATAGGCAGAATTGGCTAATCAGAAGTCAATGGAGCTGACACCTTCCCTGTCTTTATTGATCCTTCTTACATTTAACCAACAAGCGGTCAGGGTTGGGGAAGTATTTTAATTACACTTAGCCCATTTCATCGGTTGGTCAGGAGCACGTAACTTTGTTTTCAAAAATCGTTCTCGATATTAATGTTTCCATTATAGTTCTTACCAAATCAGCAGCCATAACTGAGGTTCGGCTTTTACTGGTGGTCCTAAAAGAACCATTATTGTTTTGAACAGCTCAGTTGTATTACTGGGAGTTCATGTTTAAAATCTCAACAGTGCCACCTGTAGTTAGGAAAAGCAGAAATAATCCAGTTTGATCATTTTCTCTTAGATGTAAAATATATTTATTCCCAATTAAATGAAAGTGTGTTTAAACCCAATAGTATGGTACAGTGCTAAAATCTTCACTTTGCTATAAGGCTGTATTAAGATTTATGTTTTTACATTGCCTTCGAACTTTTTATGTACGTGAAATCACATAGTTTGGAGCTGTTTAACATGTTGCACAAGTACTGCTTCTTGTTATCAGTATCAGTCTGAAATTAAATAATTCATAAGTAGAACCAATAGGAGAATAGGAATTTGAGAAATAAAGAGTCACAAACAGTGTTGGTGAATTTTGCTGTTGGAATTCATTGCTTAATATTTTTGCGATGGGGGTTCATTACAGAGGGCTGAAGCTGCTCAGAGAGAAGTAGAGAGTCTTCGAGAACAGTCTGTAAACAGCTCCATCCATTCGGCCTGCCGCTCTCCACGGATTGCTGGTGTGGTAAGGAATTAGGAGTAAATGAGGAACATCTATTTAACAGCCTAATGAACAACAGCTAGCACTAAATTCAACAAAAATCCTGCCTGACCAACTTTCTTGAGGAAGTGGCTTCCAAAAACAATGAACAAATTTCCTCAATCAGAAGCTGCAAAGGAGTTCAGAACAGTGGGGATTCAGAGCCATCGTAGTCTTTCAGCCCATCAAATCTGTGCTGGCCAAAACGACAACCTAAGTATTATAATTCCATTTTCCAGCACTTGGTCCATAGTCTGAAAATACAGAATAGTCGGAAACCTTCATTGGCAGTGTCAGATCCTGTGTCAAATCGCAGGGCTCAGAATGGAGCTACTGGAGAACACAATTGGGACCCTCAGTGTTTCTAATTTGAATTGAAAGCTTGGATTAAAAAAAACTACAAATTGTTTAGATTTTCTAACATATCAAGGCGCAGTTGATCGCATGGAGATAGTTTGTGAACGATAAATGAATTAGACAATGTAATATGAAATGGGTTTTCGTACACGCAAATGTAATATACTGCTCACAAGAACAGAAACTGGGTGACACACATCAAATGCAACATGTTGAACTATTGCCAAGCAGCCATCCACTCCTTAAATGATTAAAATGTAGGCTTATGGCTGATGTTGTAAAGTTCACACAGAGAATGGTCAATGCAATGAAATAAACATATGGGATTGTGTAGTGTAGATCAAAACTCTATTCAGTCAAGAAACAATTAGGTACTGTAATCGGGTAACAATGGACCCCTTCTGGAAAAATGAATTGGATTGAAAGTCCTTGTGCAGTGCATTTGTTATGATCTCAGAACCTAATACAAAGCTTTCATGACTTGTTCAATATGGCAATACACAAGACTCTCTTGAAAATTGGAGCTAACATTTATCTGTCCCTAGTTAAGGAATGTGATTAGAGAAGCACACTAGTAGCTCATTCCTTTGCTGTATAAAATCATCTTTGATTTTGCTCTGAACTTTTCATACACCCAAGGACCCATAGCTGATATTCTACCAAAATGTGTGTCAAGCAATGCTTTATTTGGTGACTGTATTGATCTGAAATTAAAGCTCCATAATTGAAGACATTTTGGCAGTTTACATTCAGGACTGCAAATTACCTGTAAATCCAAACAGAATATAATCTGGCTTGATGTAGCTCAATTTAATTAATTCATTGCACATTGAAGGGGACAAAATGGCAACTGTCACAAATTTACAGAAAAATGTTATTAAAAGTGACTTCTCTTTTGTGAAACCTGGCTTTCTTATACTCCCTAAATTTAAGTTGGCTGACGAGGATATTATTCTTAGGTTGTCAGCTGAAAGCTAATATGATCTTGTATCATGTTCTTTCATCAGTCCTTAAAAGAAGTGTTAATAATGTGTTACTTTGCCAGTTAGTACAGCCTGGTACTGACAACCAACATAATTTTATTTCTTATTTATCACCCCAAAAAATCTTGACTGTAATAACAGAGTAGGGGTTGGTATTTGATTCATATCAAAGTCCATGGAATGAGCCTGCACAGAATATCTTTTTGTCTGATACCAAATTAACTAATACAATACATGTTTATTTCTCTAAATGAATGATTAAGTTTATTGTGATGACTAACATTGTCAACATTAACTCTGCTGTTCTGAAATCTATTATGTATGTATTACTTCATTCATTTTACACAGAATTTCTTTAAAGTTAAAATTCTTGTGTTGATATTATTGTAAACTAAGACTAATCAGTCTCTTGATAGTGTAGAACTTAACTATTGCTGAACAGAGAAATGTTGCTGAGACATTTCACCTTGCACTGTTCAGAACAAATGCAAGAATGCTGAATTTCAAATAACCACAACAACTTATACTGCAGAAGAGAAAGGATGCTGATGGTTGGCAAATTGACACTGATTGGCCGAGGTGTTGCCATGGAGAAAACAATGGGAACTATGGCAATCAGCACCAACTTGCCAACAAGTCAGCTTGCTTTTTGTCCTGTGGTTTAAATTATTATGATCATTTGAAATATGGCATGCATGCATTTGTCTCAATGAGTGCAAGACAGAAAATTTCACCAATTTACCTCCTTTATTTTTCAGTAATATAATAAAAGTGAAACTTCACCTTGAAGTGACACAATTCATTTTTTAAAAGCAAAGCTTGGTTTTGGTTTGAATCTATACTTGTTGCACGATTACCCAGCAATCCACAAGGAAGTTATGCACACAGACTTTGGATAAGGTACTAGAAACTTCAAAACATCTTTTCCACTTCTGCACAGGACCAAGCAGACATTTTGATGTGCCCTGGTTCAAGGCTGGAGGCAGCCCTGGTTGCTAAAGACCGAGAGATTATCCGATTGTTGAAAGAGATTCAACACCTCCAGACTGCCCTGCATGAACTCCAGGAGAGTTCAGCAAATCAGATTGCACAGTTGGAGCGGCAACTAGCACGAAAGACTGAAGCTGTGGAGGTAATGGAATTTAGGACAAGATAATGTTTATTAAAATATAGCTCAGCAACTTTCATATCATCCAATACTATTTTTACGTGAAATCAAGTTTCAAATAAATAGATGATAAATGTCTGCTAAAATCAATGTGAATAGTGTTATACATTTCTATGAACTACAAGAATGATCCAGGCTAATGATTACCAATCTAAATGATTAGCAACAATGCGGTGTCACGTTGTGCAAAGTGATTGTCTATTGTGATGTATCTCCTGCTTTCAGTTCTATCAATGGTAGTAATGTGCTGCTTTGTATGAATGCATAAAGCACACTGTGCAGGTTTCACTGTTTATATCTAGTAAATATTTAAATTAATTTCAACTAAGAGTTCATCCTGTGTGGTATTGTTGAAAATTGTGCTGGACTGTTTTGATTTCCGCTTGCATAGCACTGGAGGGTAAGCTGTGTAATCAGTGAGACCACTGCAGAGGCTTCACTGTAAATACTATTTGTTCTTGCCATATCCTTTCAAAGTGTCAAGTTCTGTCCTGGATGACTGACTACTGCTTCAAATAGACCCGTAGAATAGATAGCTAGTTAGTGATATACACCTGCCATAACAATGTACCATAGATTGTCCTTGATAAACACACAGCTTCCTGTCCCCGCTGTGCCATCATGAGATGTTGAGAAAAGGCCTAACTACATGGAGGAATAGAGGGAGAACATCCTCAGGGGTCCAGTTCATTTTCTTTCCTCATTATGAAATAATCTGATGTTATGTTTGCTTTCTTTTCTTGGATATTTTAGAAATATCCTTCCCTAACTGCTACCAGTAATTTTTAAGTCTTTTATTTGCTGCAGTTTCTTAATGCTTGATGGCACTGAGCAGTTAATAGGGTGTCTGTTCTCTATGGTTCTGTGGTTGTAAAACGCTTGCTGCTATGGACGAGTTTTCTTGCTCCAACTCGACAAGTAATTTTCACTTGCACCACTCCCATTCTTCTCTCAATGGCACTCCACTCCTTCATTTGCTCTAATTAATTTGGGAAATAATTCAGTTTCTCTTCTGACATTTGTAATTTCAAATGTGCGCTCTTTGAACTGATAAAGATATTTATAATTTGCAGTTAACGTTAACTGCTGGATAGCTTCCTAACTGATAACTGTGTTCAATTCCTCAGAAATTAGAAAAGAAGTTAAGTGCACAATTAGACCACATGGAACAGAAAACAGAATTAAGGTATGTATTTAATATACAATAGTTACAAGAGTAGCTACCGGATTAAGGACTGTAGGCACTGAAAGTGCAAGGTAAATAATGTTTTGTGAGGTGTCGTGGAAGGGGTGTTTCTTTCTTAGAGCATGTAATAGAAGGAAAATTAATGGAAAAGGTGTCGGTTGTCATATCCATAATTTCCTTAAAAATGGCTTATATCTTCACAACTTTGCTCATTTCTCTCTTGCTGCTCACAGTTCATTTTTTCTTTAACTGTGCTCCAGTCCTTATCTTGCCCTCTTCTGCCAATTCTTGGTTCTTGCAATTATTATTTTTACCTCTGATCCTTCTTCATCCTCCATCTCTCTTCAGTTAACATTATTCTGGTATACCACACCTCTTTCCAAAAAAAAATTGCTTATGCAAATCCTCATATCATTGGCATCACACAAGGTAAAATTGTTCAAGGTGCAAATTCTAGCAGCAGAATCTCAATAAAAGAGCAAGCTGTGCACTATGTGTATTTATAGACATAATAAGTGGAATATTAACAAACCCATTTCAAAGTAAAATGCTTGCTGCTATGGAGGAGTTTTGTTGCTCCAAATCAACAAGTAACCAATATTTTCACTTGCAGGAAAAATATTTCTAAAGGAGTGGTTAGATTTGAGTGAAATTGCAGCTTTTCTGATTAACCAAGAAATGACATTGAAGCTTCTGGAAGTAATATTCTGGGAATAGGTTGTCTCAGTTAAAAGTCACATGAGTTGTGCAAATGATGAACATATTTTATAGCAAAAGTCAAACAAATGAATGGTCCAACAGGTGACTAATGAGGCATTTTTCTTATTCACTTTTATCATCACCAGAGTAGCTCTGCATCTTACAGCTGCTTTCTGAAGAGGATTCAATCGTCCCTAACCATTCCCCAATCCTTGGCTCCAGTTTTCTTGAATAGGAAGCCCTGTTTTCCTTTGGACCATGGTTGCTATCATTTAATTTTAACAACAGAAATCAATCTGAATTGAAACAATATATAACAATGGGAACAGTTTTGATTAGATAAAGAGAAAGCAATTACAGAGTCAGAATTTGTCCATGTAGATGATCGTCTCTCATTTGGAAAGCGTTAATATTTGACCCTCAAAGTTTTTAATGTTTCAATATTGTCCTCTCTTGAATGCATAAAGTTCCCCAGACCTACATTCCAATGCCCCACTCAAGTAGCTTACCTTTGTCTATAAATCTCAGCAATGATGGTTGCCCTACTGTTTGACCATTGTGCTAGAGTATGATCCCATTATTACAGAGAATGCACATTCCAATCAGGTAATGGTGAGTGATCAGCAATGCAAGCCTAGATGTCCTTCACTACCCTTACCCTTCATCAATCTTTCCCCTCCTCTCCAAATTTATATTCCGACCAAAACCAGGGGTGCGGAGGTTGGGAGCCGTAGCCATCAAAAGGACCTGTCACCCCGGCAAAATCTATCTGCTTTGCAGCTAAACTTAATACCATCTTGACACATATGCGCTAAATATTTCTAAAGCAAACATTTCAAGCTGTTCACTGAGCATTTAGTTTTCAGCTTGAGCAGAACAAAGAATGAGCCCCAGGTTGATTATGAAGGATACATATTAGGGACTGTCTTCAACACCATGACCTTGGATTCCGTTGTGACATCTATTACATTTTCTTCGCAGCATTTTCAAATCAGTGAACCCAGTGTCTGCAAATGGCTGTGCATCCCAGGTAACTTTTCATTTAAAGATAATTTAACCATTGCTGCTTAATCCTGTGGTTTGTGGCCTTGTAGGTTAATTAAAAGTAGCTTCAGTATTGATGTGGAGCTACATGTCTCATTTCACTGGAGTTAGCCAGTCAGTTACAAGCAGCAGAATTAATTTTCCTAAAGGAACTTTATAATGCAATTCTACTGAAATTATCTAAATTCATTGGATGTGCAAAGTGATGTCTAGATTGAAGTTGGAATAATTATTTCCTGCTGCCAGGATAGAAGTAAAGACACGGAAGATACTCTACCGGAAAAAGAGATGACCCCTCAACCTGAGAAGAAATGTTTACAAGAGAAGCTAAACACAAATTCAGACATGGGTATGGTTGCAGGTTTGTTTTCTTAAGTCTCTTAAGATTTCATGAAGTATCTGGTAATCTATTCCGGAAATACGAAACTGCTGATGATTTTCTTCTCTTTCTGAGGACAGGATTTATTCATTGTCCCAGAAATCATAACCATTGAATCCTGTTCTATCTCAAAACATTGAAACAATGTTGCCTTTAGATGAAGTGACTGATTAATGTGTTTGTGAAGGTGTTGGGTGAGGCAACTGTTGGCCATGACTAGGGCAATTCCCTGTTGTTCATTAACCATTCTCTACTGTCACCCTTATTCCGCACAGACTCTCTTCCTTGGTTTAGTTAGTTTCCTTTTCACCAGACTGGTTCCTGGAAACGTTCAGCAGACTGGTCCTGGCATGGCGAGATTTTTCAGTGACGTGAGATTAGAGAGACTGGGCCAGTGTCCTGTAGAGATTAGAAAAAGAGGTGACCTCATTGGAATGTACACAGTTCTAACAGGGCTCAACAAGATGGCTGTATGAAGGCATGGCTAGAACCAGGTGGCACAATCTCAGAATAAGATGTAGGCCATTTAGGACTGAGATGAAGAGGAATTCTATCTCTTGTGGAATGGCTAATTGTATGAATTCTCTAGCCTAGAGAGCTTGGAGGCTAAGTCACTGAATAGATTCAGGACAGAAATTGATAGGTCTCTTCATTTTAAAGATTTCAAGGGATAGAAAGATGGTATGGGAAAATGGCATTAAAGCAGATGATCAGCCGTGAATGGCAGAGCAGACTAATGGGCCAAATGGCCTGCTTCTGATCTTAATATATGTATATATGTGACTTTACTTCTGAGGTCCCCTGACTGCACACATGCTGTTTGGTGGAGATAGAGTGTTCATTCAGTGTGGAAGACACTTGTAAAAGTTTTTAGATAGTAAAGATGCAGTGAGGATTGAACATTGAGAAAGGCATAACAAAGAATTTCAATGTGGAAATAAGACAGGGGCACAGGGTAGACGCAGAAAAAATGCCAATTGAAAATAGGAACATAGGAAGTAGGATCGGGGCAGGTCATTTAGCCTCTTGAGCCTGCTCTGCTATATAACTAGAGCATGGCTGATTATCTACCTCACTGCCATTTTCCTGTACTATCCCTTGACTGGCCACTCTGCACAATTCAGTAACCAGAGCAAATCATTATTGTTTAAATTCTACTGACCTTGGAAAAGGTTTTACTAGGATAGATATCCTTCCTCATCAAGCTTTCTGCATAATTGACGATGGACACATTATTTCACCTTTCAAAATATTTCTACTGTGTCAATAGCTCTTTCTTTTTACCCTAACTTCATTATTTTCACCTTCACCTTTCCATTTATAACAAACCTTGTAGCCCAGTTGCACAACAGATATTTAAAATACATCAGTTCTGAGGAAAAGTCAAGTTTTGAATCAAAATGATCTGCAAATGTAAATTAAATCTCAATCTAATTAACATAACATGTTAATTCATTATCTCCAACAGCATGACTAATGTACAGATACAGCTGCTCAGTAGTTACCATAAGGAACTCCCTATTTAAATGTATTAACCAATTGGTAACATTTAAAGACAACTAACTGTGTAAGGGAAATAAAACGGAAAACTGCAGATGCTGGAGATCTGAAATAAAAATGGAAATTGCTGGTGAAACCCAGCAGATCTGACAGCATTCGTGGGGAGAAAGCAAAGTTAACATTTTGGGTCTGGTGACAGTTCATCAGAACACAGGGGAGGGGGAAAGGAAACTATACTGCTAACAATAACATTATAGTGTTATGTATAACTAATAATGTCTCTTTTCTTTCCTCCATTAATTGGTTATAAAACAAATACATTAAATCAAAAAAGCCAAATTATGATTTCATTTTATGTCATTCTGCTACATTACAATGATTTTATGAGAATGTGTTTAGAGATTCTTTGCTGATCTGAAATACATAGAACTTGTGCTCATCATCAATAGGATGTACCATGTTCACAATAGCAGGGCACATAGAGTGTCCATAATGTCTACTGCCCACTTTAAAGGATAAAACACATGTCTTGTTCAGGATGAGACTGTTCACAATAATGACATGGGAACAGAACAGTACTGAACTCACCCGATGATACAACACTTTTAAGCTGTTCTTTAAAAAGTGAAATCTTAATTGTCCCCTTTTCAGAAGTTTTGAACTGATGTAGCTGACATCAGGTTAATTGCATAGAAAATCAAATGGCTGGCAAATAGGGACAAACTTGCTGTATTTATTCCAGATGGATTGTCACCTCAAACCAATGTAGTTTCGTTCCCACAAATCAGAAACTGTAGCTATTCCATATCGCCGGTTAGAGAGTAAACCTTCACATGTCTTGGGAAGTTCCACCACATGATCCAGAGGAGACTTAAGAATGAATCCTTGGTGCTTTGGCCAAAATATATTTCCCATCAACAACACTAAAGCAGATTTTCAGTCATAATCATATTGCTGTTTATGGGAACTTGCTGTGTACAAACTGGCTGCTGCATTTCCTATATCACAAAAGTGCTGGCACATCAAAAAATACTTAACTGGCTGTGAAACCCCTTGGGTTGGGAAGTCAACAATCATGAAACGTACAATCTATAAAACCAAATTCTTCTTTCTTTCTAGGCTGATTGATTTTGAAACTAATTTGTGTATCAAACAGTGTCCAGCAGATATCCGGAAAGTTTGATTTAAATTAACATTTCCCTGATATGGGGGATTTTTTGATGTAAGGCTATCTCTCGGGGAAGCTGGTTAGTCATTCCAAACGGAGTTACCTGTGTGCAGAGAAGTGCATTTTAGATTCACAAAATTAAATATCATAAGTTTTACATAAATTAGGCACACATGAAGAATTTACGTTCTGAAGCAAAAGTATTTTCTGTTTCCTTCACATATCTGACAAGTTTCCTAAAGAGACAAAATGCTTTTTTGTGTGCTTAATGAAGATGAACAACATCTGCTGAAGTCACTAGTTTTCTCCTTATTACACCTTGATAGTAGAGTGATAAGTTTTACATTCCTGCCAGAATTAGTTTGCAACGAACAATTCCAAGAATATTTTCAGAGGCTAATGTAATCATGAATCTTCTTAAAAGAGACATTTATGTGCCCTGCAATTGGAAGTATTAAAACAAAATCTCATGGGTTAACATATTAATCAATATTTATTTTAGTTTCATTTTGCAGCCATTTCATGTGGTCTAGATCAAATTTCATAATTGCAAGTGTCCTGAATCGAATCTGTTAAGTTTGATGGAGAAGGGAATCTGATTTGGGCTGTGTCTCAAAGGACAATGAAATGGTCAGGGAAGTTGGAGGAGGGGGGAATAACTTGGATATGACCTGAAAACAGGCACAAAGATGTGCCTGTTATGTACATGCTTAGCACCAGATTTTTGCATGCTCCTAGCTCTCCTGCTTAATATCAAAGGGTCTGAAACTGTGATTGATTGTCCAGCACAACTGAAAGGCAGCCTTCATCTGTTAACTTGGAGGTTTATTCTAGCTATAACAAATGGTGGAAGTATTTTATAAACTATATTATTGCTGTCTTGAGCAATGGCTTAACAAGTGAGAAAGCATGCACCAGTCCTTTCAGACAATGCTTTAGGTGTAAGAAATAAAATCTTGCACTTATAACACACAGTGTTCACCATCACCGGATGTCTCAAAGTGCTTTACAGCCAGTGAACTGCTTTGGAAGTGTTGTCTCTGAAATTCAGCAGTTAATTTTGCAGACACTGAACTCACACAAACAGCAGTGTGATAATTACCAGATAATTTGTTTCTAAATGTTGATTAAGGGTTAGATATTGGCCAGGACACTGGAGATAACTTCCCTGCTCTGCTTCAAGACAGTGTCAAGACACCTGTTTACATCCAATAGAGCAGGCTGATGGGAGCTTGGTTTAACTGTAACATAGCATCGATGCAGCAGTCCCTCCATGCCACGCTGCAGGGTCACCCTAAATTATTGTGCTCCAACTTGGGAACAGCATTTGAACTGAGAATCTGGTGACTCAGGAGACAGTGCTCCCAACTGAGCCACAGCTCTCACATCAGAAGTACAAAAGAGGAAAGAGATACAAGATAACTTTTGTTTACAAGGAGTTTTCGGAATTATAGAATCCTAAAATTTTACAGCACTTCTACAGCACTCAATCCATCATGTCTGTACCACCTCTCAAAACTGCTACCCAGTGGGTCCCATTCTCCATTCCTCTCTCTGTAGTCTTCTAAATACATCCGTTTCAAATATATATCCAGCTCCTTTTTGAAATCTCCTGTAGAATCTGTCTCCACCACTTTCCCAGGCAGTGCATTCCAAATCCTAACTCACTGAATAACATTATTTCTCCTCATCTCACTCTGAGCTCTCTTGCTGACAATCCTGAAATTATGACACTCCTAGTTACTGACATACCAAACAGTGGAATCAGAACATCTTTCTCTACCCTGTCAAAATCTTTCATAATTTTAAACACCTCAGTGAGGTCACCTCTTAATCTTCTCTGCTCCAACGAGAATAAGGCCAACTTTTCTAATCTTTGTAATCTTCTAATTCTTGGTGCCATTCTAGTAAATCTCCTTTGCATTCTCCCCAGAGTTTTAACACCAGTGTTTAAATGAATTGCGTAGAACTGAGCACAATATTCCAAATATGGTCTGACTGATGATTTGTAGAAGTGCAGTGTTAATTCCTTTCACTTTATGCATGGTGCCTGAGTGAGGGTTGTAGTAGTATGCGACCACTGAAAGACCCCGCTCAGTACCCTACCATGTCAACTTCACAAAAACTATTGGAAATACAACCCTTATTTGCTGAACTCCTGCTGTGAATTAAATTCTAAACAGAGTAGCACATCTATGATATATCTCTGCAAGTTAAATAGCTGTGTGTATGCTTTTTATAGAGCTATTTGTGCCACAGAATAGAACAATTTGATCAAAACACTTCTGTATTCTGCAGATGAGGAGCAACCTGAAGAGAACTCCGTGAAAGACACTCTGAGCATTGTGAAAGACACCTTAAGCGCAGAGCGTCCTTCACCTTCTCCTCTGCCAGTGCCACATTGGTCAGGAGACGAGCAAGCCTCTCCGAAGTCCGTACCAGCACATGGGTCAGCCCGAGGATCGGAAATATCTGGAGCATTTCCTGTCTCTCCATTCACTTTGGTAAAAACAAACGAGAAACCCTGTGTAGAGCCACTGCACCATAAGCCCCTGATGTCACCCCTTTACACAAAGGAAACTGCAAGTACAGTTGTTTACCCAACTGCACTCTACTCTGCCAAGGGAGCGTTAATTGTTGGGAACAGTTCCAATAACTCTGAGGCAGTTCCATCGAGTGACCATTCAGAAAGCAGCAGTTCGAGTGGTGCCGATGAAGAACATCTGGAGACAGCTGAAATCGCTTTTCAGGTTAAAGAGCAACTGCTAAAGCACAACATTGGACAACGTGTGTTTGGACACTACGTCCTGGGATTATCACAAGGATCCGTTAGTGAGATTCTTGCCAGACCCAAACCATGGCATAAACTTACTGTTAAAGGAAAGGAGCCTTTTATTAAAATGAAGCAGTTTCTATCTGACGAGCAAAATATCCTTGCTCTTCGAACAATTCAAGTGCGGCAAAGAGGTATATAACCCAGACGATAAAATAAGGTTTCTTTTGTAATTTAACTTAGGAAGAAATAGAGTTTGATTGGTGCTCCAGTAGTTCATTGCTGTAATGGACAGTTACTTCATGGAATGATGACAATTCAAATCGCCCTAATATGTAAAGGAATCTGAGATACCCATCTCAACCCAGACACTGGGGGGAGGGGCGAAGGAAGGAATATCATGTGACCTTGATGTCAAGCAGACTCTTGGCAGCACTAAAGGTTCATGACAGAGACTGGGGATACAATTGTTTTCCACTCTGTCAGTGTAGATGGAGGAGTGAGAGATTATGCCTGAATGAAGATAAACCCAGATAAAGATAAACATGTAACGTGTTATCTTAATTAACCGTTTGCTTAATTTATATCTTTTAATTCCTAACTTTTAATATACGATGTCTGAAGAGGAGGTAACTTTTTTAAAGAACGTAGTCGTACATGAGATGTGGGTGTTGCTGACTAGGCCATCATTTATTGTCCATTCCTAATTGCCTACTGGACAGATAACAGTCTGCCACTTTGCTGTGAGTCTGGGGTCACATGTAGTGTAGATTAGAGTGGTGCTGGAAAAGCACAGCAGGTCAGGCAGCATCCGAGGAGTAGGAAAATCAACGTTTCGGGCAAAAGCCCTTCATCAGGAATATAGGCAGGGTGCCTGCAGGACAAGTCATGGGGACAGTGCTGAGCTGGAAGGTTGGAGCTGGGGTGAGTTGGGGGAAGGGATAATGAGGAAACTGGTGAAATCCACATTGATGCCTTGGGGTTGAAGTGTTCCGAGACGGAAGATGAGGCGTTCCACATGTCGGGGTCACATGTAGGCCAGACCAGGTAAGGATGGCCGTTCACTTTCCTAAAGTATATTCGTGAACCAGATGGGTCTTCCTGACAATCGACAATGGTTTCACGGTCATCATTAGATTCTTAATTCCAGATTTCTTTTTGAATTCTAATTTCCACCATCTGCCGTGGCAGGTTTTGAACCTGGATCCCCAGAACATTAGCTGAGTCTCTGGATTAATAATCGAGCAATTATACTCCTGGGCCATTTCTACCCCAAGGCCATCAATTCCCAATGATTATTGCTATTTAGATAGATTAAGATGAGACCTAAAAAGGTAATCATGTTTAATTCTCTTGTTTGCATGAAACGTCTGTGCACTGCATTCTATGACAACATTGTAACCTTCCATGTGACACTATCAGAACCAGCCTTTCACAATCCATTCACAATAACCTCTGCAGCTCAGTTAAAAACTCAACTGGTGTGATTTCCAGATGAGAGCCGAATGCTCATTTAACACCAGTTTAGGGAACATTCAAGTATCCAAACAATATGAAGCATAGTCAGGGAAACAAGAAAAACAAATATTAGACAGATTAATATTTAAACACTGTGCTGAATCATGTATGATAAATCAATGGAGGGTATTCTGAGATATTGAGGTAATGAACTCAACTCTTGCCCTGTATGACCCAATTCAAGTCAAATGGAAGTACTGATAAGATCATGCTGCTTGTTAATTTTGTTTCAGTGTTTTCTCTAGCTCCCATATGTTGTAACACGCAGAGTACCATTTATGAAGATATTAGGGCATATTGTCAGAAACATTTTTAAAGTGTTCACTGTTGTGCGTGTTTCATTTCAGGGAGTATAACTCCTAGGATTCGGACTCCAGAGACTGGTTCAGATGAGGCAATTAAAAATATTCTGGAGCAGGCAAAAAAAGAGCTTCAGACTCAAAAATGTGGTAAGTATTAAAAGACAGCCTGACTGTACTTAGAAATAAGATTAGCAGCTGTCTGTTGGAGTTCAAGCGTGCAGATCATTCAACTTAACTGCAGAAGGCATCCTTTTAGAGAATTTCACCAATTACATATTCACAGCCTAAATATTTAACCCTAAATTTTCGTGTTTCTTGGAGCTGTTATGAGAAGTGTCATCTGATTTCTGAATGCAAGGCATGAAGTACAGAGTTAAGACTATAATTGGATTTTGTCCTCAGGAATGAGTTGAACCAGGAGGGCTCAAATGTGCTAATAATTACCTAGTTCTTTCTGTACAAAACATTTTTGTACAGCTTTGAAAAGCACTTTAAACATCAACGTGATGTATCTACAGTTCCTTTGTCTGTTGAGAAAATTTGTTTCTATTTTATGTAAAATATGGATTTCTAACTTCCCAAAACAAAGGAATGCAATTGAAAAAATGTAATGATTTCATATTTGTGTTATAGAATGCTTTCAAATAGACTGACTTTATTCATTTATATTTTATTTTCAGTTGAATCGAAAAGCTCTCCATTGCCTATATGCAGTACAAGTTCCAGCAGTAGTGCTGGTTCTGATGAAGCAATTCGATCCATCCTGGAGCAGGCCCGAAGAGAGATGCAAGCCCAACAGCAAGTCCTGTTGGAAATGGAGACCAACAGCAACAACAACACAATGCCAACTCCACACGTAGAAACTTTACCAGCTACAAACAAAATCCCTCTTTCCTCATACATCAAGCAAGAGGAAGGCATGGCAACGAGAAGTTCGCAGACTCCTCTCAGTGTTGTATCACCTGCGGCCTTTGTACAGAACATAATACGAAAGGTGAAATCTGAAATTGGTGATGCTGGATCGTACTTTGACCAGCACTGGGCCACTGAGAGAAATATGGCTCATAGATTGTATGCTTCAGTATCACCATCACCATCATCCTCTTCGTGTGGTTCTTCAGGGACAGGGAATGTAAGACAGTGGCGAGCTGAACCTAGTGACAACAGCAAAAATGGTGAGGAACATTCATTTGGTGTCGAAGGTACTCACAAACTTACAGATATAAAATCTGAGGGCAGTCCGGACTCGCAAAATATTGGCCAGCTTTCTGTATTCCCTACGTATGTCCCACGTTCGCTGAAACCAACGGTTCCTCCATTGACTCCAGAACAGTATGAGATGTACATGTATCGGGAAGTGGACACAATAGAACTGACTAGACAAGTTAAAGAAAAACTGGCAAAAAATGGAATCTGTCAGAGGATCTTTGGAGAAAAGGTAAGAGACAGGGTGAGGAAATAATTCAAATCCAAAATACATTGCTTGAGCGCAGCAAAATGAAAAGAGCTCTTGAAATTTCCAAGAAGCAGTTTGACTTCTTGAATGATTTTTTAAAAATTTGTTCATGGGATATGGACATCATTGGCTAGGCCATCAGGTATTGCCCATCCCCAGTTGCCCTTCAGAAGATTGTAGTGAGCTATCTTCTTGAACCACAGCAGTCCAGTGGGATGTAGGATCGAGCACAGTATTGTGAAAAAGGGAGATCCAGGATTTTGGCCCTGCAAGGGAACTTTGCTATAGTTTCAAGTCAGGCTGGTGTTTGACTTAGAGGGGAACTTGCAGGTGTGGTGTTCTTATACATCTCCTTCCTTTGTCCTTCAAGGTGGTCGAGGTCATGGGTTTGGAAGCTGCTGTCATAGGAGTTTGAATGTATTTCTGCAGCGCACCTCGTAAATGGTACATACTGCAGCCACTGGGCAGAGGGATTGACTGTTGAAGGTGCGGCACGAGGCACCAGTCAAGTGGTGGCTTTGTCTTAGATGGTATTAAATTTTTTTTGATGTTGAAGGTGGACCCATCCAGGCAGATGCAGTAGAGTATAAAGATACAAAACAATCCTTTCAGATCAACAATTCTAAACAACTGTCCTCTTTCTCAAGTGCTCCCAAGCATTATCAATTCTTTGGCAACTTGTATATTGCGATAAATCATGGAAGGGACACAGTGAGACTTACCTTGGACGTGCACGTACCCATGAACTGTTACTAGAGATGGCAGCAACACATCAGTCTAGTATTCAATTGTTTGTGTTTGATTAGATATATATATTTGTTAACTATCCTCTGTGTGCTATTTGTCGAGGAGAAAGTGAGGACTGCAGATGCTGGAGATCAGAGCTGAAAATGTGTTGCTGGAAAAGTGCAGCAGGTCAGGCACATCCAAGGAGCAGGAGAATCGACGTTTCAGGCATGAGCCCTTCTTCAGGAAGTTCTAGGGCCTGAAGATTCCTGAAGAAGGGCTCATGCCTGAAACGTAAATTCTCCTGCTCCTTGGATGCCGCCTGTCCTGCTGCAATTTGTCAAGCCTGGGTATGGCTACAGCATAAAACAGAAACTTAAGATGAAAGAAGTAGATGGAAGCATGAGAATGGAAACATTTAAAGAACACAATGAATACAATTCCAGTTTGGATGTAGAAAATGGTATCATCTCTGCCTACCTCTGAGCTGTAAAGCACAACAATTGGTTTCAATTTTCACGATTAATTTCCATTTCCTGGCCCTAGAACTTCTTCTTTCACCAGGAGAGCGACCAGGGGATCGACAGATTTCAGTGTTCAAGACCTGCTATTAAAATGTATCAGAGCAGAAAGCCAGTGTACATTTGAGCAACTCACATCAGGCACGTCTACAATAGACAGGAATGAGTGCTGTCGAAAAACACTTTGGGACAAGGTGTGATGACCGGGTGATGTATATTTTGCCTTCGAGCTCATCATGATTTAGATACCTTCAAATATTGTGGAGATATCCATTGGTTCCTGACACTGTGTGTAGTTTAAAGGAGAAAGTGTAACTCGTTTTTAAATGCAAGCACTTTGCAAAGTTGATGTGCAGGTTGTTGAAGAAGAGGACATCATCGATTCGACATGTGAAGGAACCTCTTCCAGGGGGTGAGGGAAAGCTCATGGGCAGTAAATGCTCCCATCATCATGCTTCATAATTTTTTCTCATTGCAGCAGACCTTTTTCAAGTTTGCGATGACATCATTATTTCTAGCTTTGGGAATGTTTATAATTCCAGTGCACGACAACATGGACAGCCTCATGCTCTGTGTAGCAAAAGGCAGAAGCCTTATCGGGGTGTGCCTTTTTGATGATATGAACACACACGGACACCCACCTCAAAACACTCCCCAAGCACCCACACACCCCAAAACACACATCGAACATGTGCACACCCACATACCCCAAAACACACTGAACACGCGCACACCCCAAAACACACACCGAACACGCACATACACCCCCCAAAGCACACCGAACACGCACATACATACCTCAAAACACACATCAAACATGTGCACACCC